>NC_056746.1:355716805-355811805 GCF_019279795.1 Protopterus annectens | reverse complement strand
CTTCTTTAAGCTTCTGGAATGCCTGCTCACATGCTGTGGTCCACACTACCTTATCTGGCCTGTTCTTCCTTGTCAGGTCTGTGAGGGGAGCAGCTATGATACTATAACTTGGGGACAAACTTTCTGTAGTACCCTGCTGTCCCTAAGAATGCCCTCACCAGCTTTTTGATAACAGGTGTAGGCCATACCTGAATGGCTTCTACTTTGGCAGGTTCTGGCCTGATCTTACCACTCCCCACTCTATGTCCCAGGTGGGAGACCTCTGGCATACCCACCTGACATTTGCTGGGCTTAATGGTCAACCTTGCCCTTTGTAGTCTGCCCAGCACCTCCCTGACATGTTGTAGGTGCTGTTGCCAGGAATGGCTGTAGATGGCAATATCATCTAGGTAAGCAAGGGCAAGCCTTCCTGCTCCTGCTAGGATATGATTTACCAGCCTCTGGAAAGTCACTGGGGCATTTCCATCCCAAAGGGCATATTTGTGAACTCATAAGCCAAAAGGAGTCACAAAGGCTGACTTCTCTTTAGCACTGTTTGTCAAGGGCACCTGCCAGTAACCCTTGGTAAGATCAATGGCTGTATGATACTTAGCCCCACCTAGCTGCTCTAGGGCCTCATCTGTCTTAGGCATGGGGTAAGCATCTGACACTGTGTGACTATTTAATTTCCTGTAGTCCACACAGAACCTGGTGCTGCCATCCCAGGGACTGTTGGACTCTTGAATTAACCAAAGTTCCAACATCTCCTGTATCTCCTCCCTCAGAGCCTGTTTGACTCTTTCAGGCACCCATTAAGGGGACTGCCTAATAGGCCTTTGGGGTCCTGTATCCACTTGCTGCAGCACCAGGTAGGTGTACTCTGGTTTCCCAGTCAACATGTCCCCAAACTCCTGTAACACTGCTTGGATTTCTCAAACCTGGGTAGGAGATAGCTGCTAGGACATTGCTACCCCTTCCACTGAGGTGTCAGTCCATGCCTCACTGAGGAGATCAGTCATCAGATCTCCCTCAGACTCTTCCTGCAATCCACTGCAAATACTCAGTACAAGGGCCTTCCTATCATGGTATGGTTTCATCATGTTAACATGGTACAATTTGTTCTCCTGCCTACTGCCTCACAGTTCCACCATGTAGTTAACATCACTTACCTTTCTTACCTCTTTGTATCATCCCTCCCAAGCTGCTTGCAGCTTGATGTGTCTGACAGAAATGAGAACCATTACCTGCTGCCCTACAGCATGCTCTCTGGCATGAGCATTCCTATCATTTTTATTTTATTTTACATTTGTTGACCGGGCTAGTCTAGCTGGAATTATTTCCATTTTCAGTAGAGGCCCGGGGAGAAAAGCTCCAGAAGATATACAAAAAACATACATTTGAAGTAATATACAAGAAAATCATACCTTATCTTTTTCTGCTGTTGGGCTTTTGCCAGGTTTTCCTGGGCCAAACCCATGAGTTCCCTAATCCTTGTCCTGAGGTTTAGGACATATGCCACAACAGACTCCTTGTGAGATTCACACTCACCTCCCCACTCATCTCAAATTAAATCTAGAGGTCCCCTTACCCTATGCCCATACAGCAAATCAAAGGGTGAAAAAACTGTGGATTCCTGGGGAACCTCTCTGTAAGCAAACAACAGATGGGGCAAATATTTGTCCCACTCCCTCTTAAACTGGTCTGCAAATGCCTGTAGCATGGACTTGATTGTAGAGTTTAACCTCTCAACAAGACCATTAGTCTGAGGATGGTAGGGGGTGGTCTTCAGGTGCTTCACCCCGAAGTACTTCCACAGACAAGCCAGTAGGTCTGACATGAAATTGGCACCTCTGTCAGTCAGTATATCATTTGGGAAACCTATCCTGCTGAAAATCCCTAACAAAGCATTTGCCACCTTTTCTGCCTCAATGGAGGACAAAGCCACTGCCTCAGCATATCTTGTAGCATAATCTACTACCACTAGGATATATTTTTTCCCTGTGGAACTTGGGGTACTCAGAGGCCCCACAATATCCATAGCTACCCTCTGCAATGGCTCCTCAATCACAGGCAAAGGCATCAAAGGAGCTCTCACCTTGTCTCCTGCCTTGCCTACCTTTTGGCTCTGCTCACAGATCCTGCAGTACCCTGTTACATCTCTGGAAATTCCAGGTCAATAGAAATTCTGCATAATATGACTCTTTGTACATTTTATGCCCATATGACAAGGGCTATGACTAGAAGAGCTAGACGGTATGCTCTAGGTACTACAAACTGTTGTATTCTCTCACCTTCTAGCCCTCCCTCAGGGGTCCACTCTCTATACAGCAACCCTTTGTCCCAGTATACAGATTCCCCCTTCCCTTGAGAATCAGGTGCCTTACTAGCAACCTGCCTCAGGCCTTGTAATGTAGGGTCTGAGAGCTGAGCTTTGTCTCAACTCTCTCTTTGTAACCCTTCCCAGCTCCCCTTCCACAGGAAGTCTGGCATCCTCTGACAGTGGGGCCTCACTGTCAGCCTGGGTACTACTACTCACCTCTGCCTTTGCAGTCACTCTGTCCAAGGGAACATCAGTACCCACAAGCAGCTGCGGCTGACCTCCAGTTTCACTGCTACAGAATAGCTCCCATACTGAAGTAACCACCTCACCAGTCCTTGCTGCAAGTATGTGGTCTGACTGGGTCTCCTCCAGGCTACCAGACCCACATGCTTGTCTCAAAGCCTGACTGTGTGTAACTGCATTAAGACATAGTACTACCTCATCCAAATCCTTCCCTATCAGGACATTTACAGGATGGTAGTTTGGTACCCTTGTTGTCTCGAGACAACCTATTATTGGCATTTTGTCTTTCCCACTTACTGGCTCCCTCACCTTTTGTTCTCCATCTTGCCACCATAGACATCTGTACGCCACATGGCCCCACTGATTACATTCAAAACATTTAACCCTAGGTCCTGGATATGTACCTGGACTAGTTTCTCCCCCTGCTAGTGGCAGATTCTGTTGGGGCAGTCTGGGCTGCCCACCATGGATTCCTTTAGACCCATGAGCAGTACTGGGGGTCCCTTTCCTGTGCAGGCATGCCCTGTTTGCTAGGTATAGGTCTTCCTTCTTCCCCAACTCCTCTGAAGTAGGACATTGTCTATCAGCTAAACAGATCCTCATGTCCTCAGACAAAGTGCTAAGGGCTTGTTCCCTCACCAAAAGGTCTGCCAGCCCTTCAAAAGTGGTGACCTGACATCCACTCACCCACCTATGAAAATAAGTGCTCAGTTTAACAACATATTCATACACATTTTGATCTGCCTTGCATCTATGCTCACAAAACATTTTCCTATAAGTTTCAGGTGTTAGCTTAAAAAATTCTAACAAATAGTTCTTAACACCAGTATAATTAAAACAGTCGGCATCAAACATTATGGATAAAATAGTTACAGCTTTACCATGGAGTAAGGGGGTCAGGAACCGTATCCAGAGCCTTTGGTCCGCATCATACTGTTTACATACCCACTTAAACATATGAATGAAAATATCAAAATTATCCCCCTCTGTAAACTGCAGAAGAAATTTATTAACCTTTTGTGCTACCGGGGTCCACTTACTCCTTTCCCCATTACCGACATGACTCTGGTGAAGATTCAGCTTCTCCTTTTCATGCTGCCTCTGCCTTTTCTTCTCCTCAGCTTCTAGGCATAGCAGTTTCTCATTCTCCTCAGCCTGTAGACATCTCAGTCTCTCTGCTGCTTCTGCTTCCAAATGCCTGGCCTCCAACTCAAGTCTCTTTAGCTCCAGATGGATTTTTAAATCCTCTGCACAAAGGATGAGCTGTCCATTTCCTGAGTGTTGTACATCTCCACGGCCAGTCTGATCGTAATCCTGGTTGCTGTTTTCTGATGCAACTGTGACCAGAGCTGCAATCATGTCTGCCTTAGTCAGATTTCCATGCACCAGTCCCTTAGTCTAGCACATCTCAGCCAACTGGCTCCTTGACAACTTGCCATATTCCTCTGCTGACATGCTTGCCTGCTCTCCCTGACTAACTAAGCAAACAAAAGAAATAAAGCAATTGTGATCTGACTCTGAATATTTACTGTATGGCTGATTTAGAGTAGAAAAACACCTTCAGTGTTCACTGTACACAAGCTACAGGAATTCACTATCCACACCACTACAAGCCAATTACCAACCAATTAATATGTGGAGTGTATATCCCACCACTGACAAACAATTAATATGTGATGCCCGTGCACTGGCCCAACAATCAAGGAGCCTCAGTCTTCACCACTAACACCAGTGAGGGGCGTCCACATTGAGAAGGATAACAAATATACACACAGTAAAGTACAATTTCCCTTAAGAGCACACAGAGCTCAGAGTCAGTCTGGGGCTGGTTTCTCGCTTTCTCTCCAGATCCCCATTAAGACTCCCCACTGGAATAGCTATAGAGTGGGGTCCTTGGCCAGTGTCACAAGCCAAGTCCTTCTAGCACTCTGTCTGTCCAACCAGTGCTCCGTGTCCCTGCCAGAGCAACTGACACACCCACACACACTCACACACACACACACACACACACACACACACACACACACACACACACACACACACACACACACACACACACACACACACACACACACACACACACACACACACACACGCATACACACTTTGACATATGATTTATATACAACCACACAGACACTCCTGGGGAAGGCAGGCACAAGTTCACCAGCTGTGCCCCAACTCTCCAGGCTATAAGGTATTAATCACTGCCACCAGGACCCTTACTTATCAGCTACTAAAAAGGCCCTTACCAAAGGGTGTCCAATTATTACTGTACAATATTATTATCTAATTAGTAAGTGTGACCAGAACTTTTTAAGGCTTATTGGAATGGCTCAGCCAGTATCACTATATACATGCAATGTACTCTAGAGCTTAAATTATCTCTACACAAAACAGACACAGTTGAAAGGTTTAAAATATTTAATAATAAATAATAAAGAACACAAGACAATACTTCTTACTACACAGTGCTAGTCAAGAGTTCAGAGATCACAGGAAAATGCTTAAAATAATACATTAGAATAGTTCTGCCATCAATACAGAAAACAACTAGTCTAATCTTCCTATTACCTAGCTATTTCTAAGAGAGACACTAAAGTGTAAGATCCTACTTACATGCAGAGCACAGGCAGCGTGTTGGTGAGTTGGATGTTCTCAAGGCAAATGCAAAATGCTCTCTCTCTCTCTCTGAGAAAGTCCTTTAAAATGATAATACATCTTGCTGACTCATATTAGATTACATAGTTCTTAGCAATTCTCTGGTTCCCAGGCTGACAGAAACTCCTTGGTAAGCTTGCACCTATCAGAAAACACAGCAATAAACCACATTATACATGTAAATTCTAGCAATTGACTCTACTCAAAACAATAGGAAGAATTCCTTCATCCAGACATCTTGGCTCTGAGTTTAGAGATCAGACAATTATACAATGCTTGACTTATCAGCTTTCCTCCAGCAGAGTGTGATGTGGTTACACTTTTGAAGTTCAACATCCAATACAATTTTCTTATTTAAGAGAATAAGCCTGTGGCTTATATTAATATTTACAAATTACAGAATTATCTACAAAATTCTATCTAACTAGGCTGGCAGCCTTTACACACACACACACACACACACACACACACACACATATATATATATATATATATATATATATATATATATATATATATATATATATAAAATGACTAATTCCTATCTAAAGCAACCTCAGTAAAGCAAAGCCAGTAACTATAATTGCAACTGGGCACTTTATTTACTTATTTATTTATAAGTAAAGAACTGTTTCTTTACTTGTAACTAAATAGACAAACATCTCTCCAGTTATCCTATTCACACTGGCACATAGTTCTCGGTTGTATTTCCCCATAACTGATAGGGAAGAAAATGCATGGGGTGGGGGAACTAGCAGGCATATATTTGCCTGTTATTTTTGACATCTCCATCATATACATTCCATAGTCATGCATCTGGAGCATTTCTCCCCAGACCACCTCTGAAAAGGGGTTCTGCCCCAGTCAGACTTTCCAGGTTAACAAATGTTAAATAAAATAACTCAAGTAAAACTAAATGCATGATGTTTGGCACCCACCAAAAACCCTAACACACTAAAGATTATTGACTAAATCAACTTTCCATTGAAATCACCTCTGCATTCAGATACTTGAGCATATGGCTAGATCAGACCTGCAACTTTCAAATTCATATTCTGAAAACTTCAAAAAAAAATCAACTACTTACTTTTGTGCACTCATAGGCTCTCTCACTCCTTTTCCCCTCCAGCATGAATTACTGTAGGCAAAGGTATACTATTTGCCCAGCTAGTATATGGATTACCATTAACAGCTGCTGCACCCAAAAACAACTTCTCAACCTTCCAATTACTCTCCAACAAAATCTCTTGCTTCACAGCCAACTCTCCTATGCAGGAACATCGCGGTCTCTCAGTCAGAATGGAAAACTGGCTACCCAACAAGTGCCAAGGCAGCTGCCCTGTTACTAGGCTCCCTAATATATAAATTATTATATCAGGACATCCTCGCACCTCTCTCTGCTAAACTCATCACTGTTACCTCATACTATATCCTCAGAAGCCAGTTTAAATCTGACCCAGCTCTTTGTAAGGGAGTAGCTAAGCATTCTCTTTGTAATCTACTGACTATGATTTTCTATACACTACTTAGAGAAACCGTGTTTGTTTAGATCATACTGTGTCCACAACTGACTACATTAATGCCTCCAATGAAAGTTGTATAGATTGTCAAGAAATCTATTTAATGGTTTTAGAGGAAAAGTGATGCAAACATTTGTTAATTGGGGGGTTCAATTTTTGAAATGACAAATGGGTTGGGGGGCAGCAATAAGAGCACCTGATTATAAAATAATATTCTCTGGCTACAGCTCTGACTCTGAACATTTAGAACTAAGCTTTAATGCACTAACCACTGTTTCTCTATTCTAACTCTGAAACTCTAGCAAGAGCCCCTCCAACATAAAGGATCTCTCCTGCACCAAACTCAGATTCCTGTCTAAAGCATACCCACTGAAGCAGAGTTAGTAACTATAGCTGAAACTGCGCATTTTATTTATTTATTTATAAGTAAAGAAATATTTCTTTACCTGCAAATAAATAAACATCTCTCCAGTTATCCTATTTACACTGGCACATAGTTCTCTGTTTGTTGTATTTCCCCATGATTCATAGGGAAGAAAATGTACAGGGAGGGGATCTACCAGGCATATATTTGTCTCATATTTTTGATATCTCCATCATACACATTTTGACTTTTTGGAAAATTGCTGAGGATTATTTGATTTTCTGGTAAACTGCTATGGATTAATGCCAGTCACTAATGCCAGATATAAGACCTAAATGTGTTTTATACTTCCTATTGCTTAGAAAATGTATATTGATACAAATCCCTGCTCTGTTAACTTTGAAGTGCATTATATTAATATTTAAAAATGGTCCATGGCATAGCTCTCAGCTGTCCCTGATAATGCAGGATCTTCAGTTCCCCATAAATGTCTTGATATTCTGGTAAACTAAGATTTACTATGCAACCAATATGTAATTAATTTTGTAATAGAATGGGTGCTTGTTATATTGTACTTTGGAGCTTCCACTGAGAAAGGGCTACTAATCCAGTCGGACCCCCCCACCCCCGTAAACAAATGTAAAATAAATAAAATAAATCACTGAGGTTTGCAGTCAGTGATGCCATACATTATAGTCTCATAGTTATTATTATTATGGAAAAGTATGTTAATGCAAAACATGTTGCTCTATTAACTTAAAGTGAATTAAAGTAATATTTAAAAATGTTCCATGATTTTGAACTTTTGTCCCACCAATATCTTTGGCTTTTTCCACAGTTCTTGAGCAAAATAGTTGAGTATTGTTTAAAATCTGATTGTATTTGCATGAAATAAGGCTGAATATTTACTTTCTGGCTGCTGTTATGCTGTGCAACAGTCCCTGCCTTTGATTTATATTTTTGGTCTAGGGTTCATATAATCTGTGGTTTTCTAGCAAATCATTGGTGATTGCAATCACTAAACTGGGGGAGGGGGAATCAATTTACTGTTTTGCAGTTTGCTCATTTTAAAGTTTGGCTTTACAGATCTAGTGTGTATTTATAAGAAATATATTAGAATGTATTCTCTGATGAGTGTATGAAACAAAGCTGAGCTGTCCCTTATTGTCTGACTGTCTTATGTTTTGGTCTGTATCACATAACATTTGTGATCTTCTGACAAATCATTGAGGATTGGAGTCACTAAATGATAACAATCATTTGGCTTTTCAGACTTTGTCTTTCAAAAAATGCATGTCAATGCAAAAACTGTTATTCTAGAAACTTTCTAAGTATATAGATTCAAAAGTTCTTAGGTGAGTTCTAGGCTAGCTGCCTTGTGTGCCATTTTAAGCCTAGCCAATTTCCTTTTTAGTGTTTGAAATAACTAAACCCATTTGGTTATAGATTGGCCTTATCCATCCCATGGTCAATAGTTATATATTACCCCTAATGAGAATAACTGGGGTCATACCATAGATAACTTGAGGGGACCCATGCATGGGGTAAAGCAATTAGGAGCTGCCTTTGTCCATTAGTAGTACAGGGGGCAGTCCTGGGGTAAATGTTCTGTTTCCCATCCATAGAGCTAAGTTACACTTGAATATGGGTAAGGAGGAACTTTTTTTTTGTGAATGAAAAGTATGTTCCAGAGCAGTGGTATTCTCTGCAAGATATACCTGTCCCTCCAAACTGTTGATGCTGCAGAAGAGGTTTAATTCTTTAGACCAAGTACTTCATTTTATGTTGGAAAAAAACAGCAGGATGTTAAAAGAAAGGATAGCTCAACCTCTATCTGAAATACATAGGGAGGTGGAGAACAATGCCTTAGCTAAACATATTATAAGCTCAGATAAAACACATAGTTTTATGTTTAGGGTTATAAAAACATTGAAATAAGTATTAGACGAGGGGATAGTGTGCTGAATACTGAGAATGTTGAGTATAGATGGATTAATTACTTTCAAGCAGACGTGCTCCCTGGGCTGAATGATACTGTGAGTTTAAAACCTGTTGTTAAGAGAAGGTCTCTTTTTGCATGAAACAGGCATGCAATTGTTTATTTTAATTATTTAATTGTTGCTGCACCTCTATTGGTTTGAATTTGCTCATGTGGTGTATATATGAAAATATTTTTTAGTATGATTTTTAAGCACTGAAGAAGAGTTTTATCTCAAAAGCTTTGCTATTAAACTTATTTTTACATCACTTTGTGAGTTCCTTTCACTTTTTATTCTTGGACTGTTTTGCATGGAACTCTATAGTGGATGTTTCCCAGTATGTTTTTTTTTTTTTTAGACCAAGTATTTCTGATGTCACATGACTTGGTGGTGTGAAGCAAATTCATCAGTAAGGCATCAGAGGATGTCTTGTATGCCAGACACAGGTTACCTCTTAGCAGTGTACCGGATGTATTGTGACAGGATGTATTGTGACAGGGCTTTGAGTTGGTCCATGCAGGATATGTTGTTTAGGCCTTGTATCCTTTTAGTAAGGTATCTTCAAGGGTATTCCAGTTGTTGCACGTGTTTGGGCAGATATATACCAAAATGTGGGCATTATATTCAATGAATGCCTTTATGGGAGTTGAATAAAAGGGGACAATGACCATCCTAGATTAAGATACAATCTCTTTTTGTTTGTAAGCTGTGCAATATATAAGGACTTTCTTACAACAATGGACACATGTTGGACAAAAGTTAGGTCACTATCCATATAAGTTCCCAAATTCTAAACAACTGGGTCAATTTTTAGGGGCTTTGGTGACCTTTTCAAAAAAATCAACCAGGTTGATCTGCCCTTGATGAATCCAAACTGATACAGGTCCAGTGTTTGGAGGTTCCCTATGTCCTGATTGATTAGTTTCATAATATGTTTTTGCATGGCTTTGCATATGAGGCTAGTGAGACTTATGGGGTCTGTAATTGCCTGGATCTGTGGAAGGTCCTCTTTTATGCAGGGGAATGACTGTAGATGTTCTCCCTTCATTTCATACAAAACATCTATGGAGGCTGAGATTGAACAGTGCTGTTAGGAGTGCAGCTAAACTGTGCTTCATGCTATTTAAGATGCATCCAGGGATATTGGCAGTAATTTTAGCTTTTGATAGAATTTTTATGACTTGGTTTTGTGTGATATACAAGAGCAATATTTAAAATCTGTCCTTAATTTCAAACTTTTTCCCTTATTGCATTTTGGCTTTGTTTCTGATTCTGGTCCTAAGAGGTTAATAGATATTTTATCACAGTCAAATAATGTGTGCATGACAAAGTAGCCATAGCTGCTAGGTTGGGTTGAAGGCTGTTTGAGGGTGAAAGCAACTTATCTGACTTTGTAGGACTTAATGTGCATGTTTGTCAAATAAGTTGGAATATTTGTGGCTACTGTTTGCGAAATAAAACTGAAATTTCATAGCTTTCAACTGTCCCTTTATTTCGCAGAATGCCACTGATTTTGCACATATTGTGATCTGTTTCTCATAAAATTTCTAGTTTCTAAAGATTGTAATCACTGAATAATGACAGGCTTCATATCCTTCAGAAAATACATGCCAATGAAAAAAATATTAGTCGAACAGTTTTTTTAAGTATGTAAGATAAATCTATTTATTTTATTTATTTATTTTACATTTGTTGACCGGGCTAGTCCAATATGATTTTTGGTCTTTGATATGCAGTATATTTTGGATTTGTCCTTGATCCTTGTGCTAAGAGGCAGAGAGGTATATTTTATCACAGTCAGATGAGATGTACATTGCAAAGTAGCTGTGACTGCTGGTTGGGGTTGGGGCTGGGGCTGATCATAGATGAAAGTAACTTACTCTCTTGTTTACTCAGTTGAAACAGCCTAGCTGTGTAGTACTAGTATGCATTTGTATGAAATAAGTTGCACTACTTGGGCTGCTATATATATTGTGTAACACAAGCTTGAAATACGTTATTGCATTCATAATTATTTAATTTACTACACTCAGATATCTGAGGTATACACATTTTTGGTTAAAAGGACTGTCTGTGGATAAGAATTGCTAACTTTGTCTGTCATGGTCAAGTTAGACAGGCATTAGTCTAGATTTTCAGGACTGGTGTACATGTGTATAAAGCAAGTTGAACACTTTACAGTGACCATATTTTTATCAATATTGGACACTTGAAGTGTACACAGTCAAGAGACTGTAACTGATGGGTATAGTGAGATTGGTGAATTCCAATGACAACAACTTGAATGGTCTTAAATAAGGAAGGTGAATCCAAAAGATCAAGAACATTAATGCATAGTCCAAAAAAGTGTGTGTGTGTGTGTGTGTGTGTGTGTGTGTGTGTGTGTGTGTGTGTGTGTGTGTGTGTGTGTGTGTGTTGGGGGGGTTGGTCTGAAAATTCCCAGGGCCAAGGAGCAATTAATCTGCCACTGGGTACTCTTTTCAGGCTTGTTCCTCTACTCACAGTATGGCCACAAGTCTGCTATATGTGTAAATAGCCTTATTTACTATCTTTTAACTTTTTATCTGATATTCTCATCTTAATATATTATGTAAGAGTGTTCAATCTCTCCATTTGTTCTTACACATGGGTTCAGAGCCAATCCTCGGCTCCGAGTCGGCCAAATTGCAAAGCTCTGAATCTCAGAGAAGCTCGAGACCAGCCCATATCCCACAATCCTCCCTGCCATTACTCAGATCTAGTTTGCCACTGCAACAGATCGGATCGAGGAGAGCTCGGACCAGATAGAAACTTGAGTTGTTGTTAATATTTTCAGATAAGAATTCTAATTTTTTCTTTCTGATATTTCCTTATAGTTAGTAGTTATTGTAGAAGTGCTGTGTGTGTGATATATATATATTATATATATATATATCTATCTATATATATATATATATATATATATATATATATATATATATATATATATACCCATTTTTCTTCTTCAGGCACCCTTTGTGGCCTAACCCTTTTTCTTGGGTGTGGTTTTTTTTGTGAGTGTTTTCTGTATATAATCTTTTTCATATACATATATTGCTATAGGATTAGTAATTTTTTTCTATCATCATAGTTATTGTCTTTATTACTGTACTATGTCAGAAAAAGCCAAATCTGGCTTTAAAAGATGTAAGTGTGGGCAGAAAATGTCCATTACTGACAATCATGCTTCCTGTGTCTACTGTCTTGGCCCTCTCCATCTCCAAGAGGATTGCTCTATTTGCCATTCCTTTAGTGGGAGGGTCCTGACAGATAGACACAGGAAGCTTATTGACAGAGGATTGTTGAAGCCTGCCTTTCAAGAGGCTTTGGATAAGTCGGATCAGGCTTCTAAATCCTCAAAGGGGTCGAAGATGTCGGAGCCCATGTCATCAGCTCCGAGTTCATCTTCTCGGGTTCGTTCACCGGTTCCACAGATCTCGGGGCTGAGCGTTGAACATTTATCTTTTCCTGAGTCCCAGATCTTGGAACCAGTGTCGGAACTGCCACCACCGTCCATTCTTCGGTCGGTGCCATTTTCGGCTCCTTCGACCCGTTCTTCCAGACCCTTGTCTGTCACAGATGTGGATCGTGTCATGCAGAAACTCATGGAGAACACGGCCCTTTCCAAGTTAATTGCAGTTTCCTCCCAGTTGGTGTCGAAACTAGAAGGCCTCCCCATATCTCCAACAGGTCTTCCTTCGAGACCCATCCAGATCTCGGAGCCGGGAGAAGATGACCTGATGATAGTGGAGCCCACGGCACCTGGTTCTGGGATGCTTCCTTGTTCTTCGGAACCGGGGGAGCCCTCGGCCAGGGGTTCAGGGGCCTTTGACCTTATGAGGAAGGTATTGTCTGCACAGACAACCACATCATCAGGGGAATCTTCTCCTTCCCCAAAAGGCCACTTTCTGTTTCTGCTCCCATGATCCATCCCAAGCGTCGAGCCCAGTTGCCTCAGCCACCCCCAGAGGGTTCCCCCTGTTCCTTGGAGGCCTCACCAGAAGCCCCCTCTGATGAGGTCCCAAGGAAACGGTTGTGCAAGAGGAGGCACATAGATTCCCCACAGGAATCTCTAACATCTGACACCGACTTGGATGAGGCAGAGGGGTCCCCCAAATCACCCTCGGAGGATGTGTCATTTGCATACATCCTGGAGATCTTGAAATAGAGGGGTGATTGGCAGTCCTAGCCCCCTCTGAGGATGAGTCGGTGCTGCTGAAGGCTTTTGGGGCTCAACCTTCTGCCTCCTGGGTGACTCCGCCCTTCGATGAATTAATGGATTTGATTGCTCGAAGGGTGTGGGAGACACCTGAGACAGTGGAACCAGTCACTAGGAAACCAAACAAGTTCATCACTGCCCCCCGAGATAAATCTTATCTCACCAAGGGAGTCCCTGTCGACGCTATGGTGGTGGCTGAGTCTTCCTCATCTGTTCATCCTCCTAATAAGGATTCTAGGACTATGGAAAGATATGGGAAGCGCATTTTTAGTTCAGTGACTTTTTCCATGTGTTCGCTAAACTACCTGACCCATTTCACACGTTTGCAGAGGGATCTCATCAAGGAGCTGACAGATACCCTCCAGGGTAACACAGATGCTGCTGTTTCAGAAAAGGTAACAGCACAACTTAACACCCTCACCTCCATAGTAAATTCATCCATGAGGCTCATCTTGTATGCAGCCGAGGGATCGAGTAGAGCTGCAGCTTCAGCGATTGCTCTTCGAAGACAATCATGGATGTGGCTGTGCTCCTTTGCGGAAGCCTTCAAGTCTTCCTTTGCCAATGCCCCTTTTGATGGTGCCACACTTTTTGGGCCCAAGGTTAAGGAGACTCTCACTCGGTGCGAGCAAGAGGGAAAGACCCTGTCTGCTGTCGGGGTCCGTTTTTCCACTCCTACTAGACCGTACCCCAAAGGGCAATGAGGTGGAAAAATGTGGTTCCGTAAGAATCAGGGATTTTTCCAGACCACACAGAGTGATACCCCCTCCAGAGGCATAGAAATGGAAGACGCCGCCCCGGCGGCAGAGGGGGTCTGCATAACCAAGGCAACAGGGATTCCGTCCCTGGGAAGCCTTTCCAGCACTCCTGAACGGAGGCCCGGCTGTTCTGCTCTGAAGGCAGTCGGGGGTCGCTTAGCTTTATACCCACTGGCCTGGCTAAACATTACTTCAGATTCTTGGGTAAAAAGCATTTTAACCAGAGGATACAAAATCCCCTTCATTTCAACAACACCTCTACAAAGAAAATTTCCAGACATGCCACCCCGTCTGCGAAAGCTAGCAGCTGTAGAAATTTCAAAGCTGCTTGAAAATAGAGTCATCCAACCAGTCCCAGTGGACCAAAGAGAATTCGGAACTTACTCAAGGTTCTTTTTAGTTCCAAAAAAGACAGGGGACTGGAGACCGATCTTAGATCTCAGCCATCTCAACAACTTCGTGAAGAAGGAAAAGTTCTGGATGGTCACGCTTCAATCGATCCTTCCATTCTTACAGAAGGACGATTGGATGTGCTCTATAGATCTCAAAGGTGCATACTACCACATCAGAATGGCCAGACTGTCCAGAGATCACCTGCGCTTCTGGCTGGGGGCCAGTCACTTTCAGTTTTGAGCTCTGCCCTTTGGACTCACCTCAGCCCCCAGGGTATTCACCAAATGCATGGCAGTAGTTGCAGCTCACTTGAGACGACAAGGATTCCGGGTGTTTCCCTATCTGGACGACTGGCTCCTCACCGCCACCACCGAGCGTCAACTATTGCAAGCCAGAGACTATACAATCGGCCTTTGTTCCCACTTAGGGATATCCATAAACTTCAAAAAGTCTTGCTTATCGCCCTCACAGTGTATTTCCTTCATCGGAGCAGATCTAAATACACGATCGACACTACTGAAACTCCCCCCAGTAAGAGCTTCAATGCTCAAACAACAGGTCCTACTTCTTCTAGTCAGCAAGAAAGCCCCAGCCAAACTGGTGTTAAAAGTGTTGGGACTGATGGCAGCCGCACTAATTGCAGTCCCTATGGGAAGGTTACACATGAGGATTCTTCAATGGCTGCTCTTTACGCAGTGGTCGTTCCAACACCTACCCCTAGCGCACGATATCAGGATAACAGAATCTTGCAGATGGGACCTCTCATGGTGGGTGCACGATCAGAACCTCACTGTGGGTCGTCCGTTCGTTCTACCCAGTCCAACAGCCACAATAACCACGGAGGCTTCCCTGATAGGGTGGGGGGGGGGCCTTTTTCAGGGGAGAACAGTCCAAGGAGAATGATCCAGCACGGAGTACACTCTACATATAAATGTTCTGGAGTTGAGGGCAGTGTTCCTGGTGTTGCAACACTTCCAAGCCCTCTTACCTCTAGGAACAGTAGCAGTTCAGACAGACAACATGTCCGTAGTCTGGTAAATAAACAAGCAAGGGGGAACCAGGTCTTACCCGTTATGCAGAGAGGCCATGAGAATTTGGCAATGGGCAGAGTCCATGGGTCACTTTCTGATAGCAACGCACATCCCGGGGTCATCCAATGTCATTGCGGACAGGTTGAGCAGAGCCATCCTGTTACCTCACGAGTGGTCCCTCAATTCACAGAAGGCGGAAAAGATCTTCCGCAAATGGGGCCAGCCTTGCTGCAATCTGTTTGCTTCCCCATTGAATGCAAAATGCAGAAGCTACTTTGCCCTTCTACCCCCTCTGGGGGATGTCCCCAGGGACGCACTGATACACGATTGGCCCCCGGGTCTCCTATATGCATTCCCACCGACTCCATTGATTCCCAGATTTCTACAGAAAGCCAGGAGCCTGGAAAGGACTATAATACTCATAGCCCCATTCTGGCCTCGTCAAATATGGTTTCCCTTTCTTCGAGCTCATCAAATAGAGGAACCATGGATTCTGGACCCAGTGCCAGATCTGCTGACACATTCGTCGGGAGTTCCTAAACCCGTCTCTACAGTCCCTCAAACTAGCAGCTTGGCTGCTCTGCTTCCCTGCCTAGCCAGGTCTCATCTACTCCTTCCGGCAGTTCAACACATTCTAGTTGCTTCTCATAAAGCTTCTACTACTAAGCTCTATACGAGTAAGTGGAAACGCTTTGTATATTGGGCATCTAGTCAAAACTTAGATCCCTTGGTAGCTCCTCTACATAAAATTTTAGAATTCTTATCCATCCTTTTTCACAAAGGAGCTTCTACTTCCACTCTAAGAGTACAGTTGGCGGCCATATCAAACTTCCATATTGGTGAGGGAGGTTCTCCCATTATGTCTCACAGACTTTGTAAAGCCTTTATGAAAGGAACCTTCCATCTTAGACCGCCTGTCAGAAAACCTTTCTTTCCATGGAGCCTGAATTTGCTGCTGTCGGCAACTCATGTTGCCACCTTTTGAACCTGCTTTGTCATGCCTCCTAAAGTTCTTATCATGGAAGACACTGTTTCTCATCGCCATGACCTCAGCTCATAGAGTCTCAGAGCTGCAGGCGTTATCGGTCAGACCACCTTACCTGATATTCCATCCAGACAGGGTCTCTTTGCGTACGAATCCATCTTTCCTTCCAAAAGTATGTTCAGTTACGAATATTAACCAGTCTATAGAACTCCCTACCTTTTTCAAAAACCATACTAACAAACTGGAGTATATGTTGCACAAGTTGGATGTTCACAGGCAGTTAAGATTTTATTTAGACAGGACCAAAGCTTTCAGAAAAATGGATCAACTCTTCGTCGCTTTTGCAGACAATAAAAAGGACATGGCTATTACTAAACGTACACTATCTAAATGGCTTGCTGACTGTACAACATTTGTATACTCTAAATCAAACCAATCCTTACCAACCAAACCTAAGGCCCATTCTACCAGATCCGTTTCCACTTCCTTAGCTCATGCGGCTCGCTTGCCTTTGGACACTATTTGTGCAGCAGCCACGTGGTCTAAACCACATACTTTCATCACTCATTATAGAGTGGACAAGGTCTCCAAGGATAGGACATCATTTGGTTCCACTGTGCTTAGGAACGTTCTTCCATGAGTCACTTGGGGTCACAGAGCTAGGGACGCTACCCGTGTGTAAGAACAAACGGCGAGATTGAACACTCTTACATAAAGAAGTTATGTCCTTACCATAATGTTCCATGTAGAGTGTTCATCTCGCCTTTGTTCTTACATCCCCCCCCCCCCATGTGTTTGGAAGAACTGGTAGGATTAGAGTCTGATCGACGTGTCTTGACCCTTTGCGGGGTATATGGTCCCTTGTGTCATGGGATATATGCTTAGACCATTAGTTATTGCTATGGTGAGAGAGTGTCTCTGAATGGCTGAAGAGAGTGTATGCTTCTAGCACCGCAGGTGTTGGATCCTTTGGTCTGGTTTGTTTGCAAACTAGATCTGAGTAATGGCAGGGAGGATTGTGGGATATGGGCTGGTCTTGAGCTTCTCTGAGATTCAGAGCTTTGCAATTCGGCCGACTCGGAGCCGTACCCATGTGTAAGAACAAAGGAGAGATGAACACTTTACATGGAACGTTATGGTAAGGACATAACTTCTTTTTACTGCTTACAGACTATATTATCAACTCATAACTTAAATTATGTAAGTTTTTTACTATATATTTTTTCATATACTTGGGTCTACATCACTTTCTAAGGTACTCCATGCTTTATCTGTTATGTAACTTCAGTGCAAGTGTCTGTCTGCAGCCTCGGCTGGACCCGGAATTAATCAGTTTAGAACAGCACCCTATCTCTGTAAACGAACAAGCAGACATCAATAAAAAAATAAAGAAATAAAGAATTAAAGAAATAAACGAGTTAAGAAAAATAAATACTTAAAATAGAAATGAAAACTATGCAGTGCAAAAATATTTGCTAGGGAATACCCAAATAAAGCAAAAAACAAAAAAAGGAAAACTTCTGCATTAATTATTAATAAACACACAAGTCGATGATGTTAGAGCTGAAGTACACATTTACATGAATTATGTCACATGGATTATAACAAAAACAATTACAACTATGAGCATTTTTGTCCAATCATTGGACTTCCACACTCTAGACAATGGTGTAATGCTGCTTACAATGTCATTTTATTTTCGGCTGGAACAAAAATAAAAAAAGATTGCAGGGCTGTAAGATAGAAGACTACTTAGCTAGTATTGAACCTAGTACAAAGCTGCAACTCTGACACAACCAAAATATATATGCAAATGAGGGAATTGCTGATCTAGCTGAGCCCTCAGAATGAAGGACTAGTCATAATGTTGAAGGCTAATCCTAATTAGGTAGCTGTGAGTCATCTGAGCGAAGAAGCTTAAAACAGGTGTTGGTACCCAGTAGTTAAGATTTACAAAAAGAGGTGCTAAGCAAAAATACCTAACAGAAAAAGCCTGGAGGGATGATATGTAGTTGATATATGGGGAAAAGGCCAACTGAAAAGCTGAAACCATAAACATTAAGAATAGCTACTTATGCAAAACAAGCTCAGCTAGCTGCAAAGTCAGGTTAATTGCTTGTCACCAGTCTGATGTTTTCAACATAGGAAAGGTAAACAATGAAGATATGCAAGGGAAGTAAAGGATGCCCTGGGTAGAGGGATGGTGAACAAGTGATATAAGTGCCAAATGCTGATAGGAAAATGGAAAAAGGAGGAGCAGTGATCTGGGGGTGGGCATTATGGGGGGGGGGCACAAGAAAAAGAAATATAAACTCTAGGACAATGGAAAGTGAGGTTTGATGTTTGAAATAAATGGCAGAGGAAAGCAGAAACTTGGAAATGCTGGTGTGGGAATAAGAGAACAAGAGTCCAACCAGATAAGAACAGAAAGGTGGAAAGCCATTTTTGGCTCTGTTGGAGAGGAAGGCTAAGTTCACCTGTGGTACTTTATGACCTACTTGAGTGCTTCATTGTCTACATCAGTTATATTCCTGGGTTTCCACTGAAAATGAATTTTGCCCAGTTAGACTTTTCTCAGTCAACAATGACAAATAAGTAAGTAAACAAGTATAGGTGTCAGAATCTGAAAGGAATATTAATGTGGATAACCGGTGCAGTCAAAACCTCTGGTCTAGGACATTATGTCATGATGACCTTCTGAAAACATTAATCAGAGGTTGCCCCCTTATGAGAAGAACTTGTTACACTTATCTCCTGTGTGTCATGGCTGTCAGGGTGTTCCCTCTCTGTGCAGTTTTCTCTAATTGAAAACCAGTTTGGTGCTAGTCATTGCTGTGGTTGGCCTAGGCCAATATGGGAAGAGGATATAAATGAGAGAGTTAGAATGTGATGCTAATAGGCTATGGACTTTAGGGAAGACGTTTGTCTAGGATGTACTGCAGTCCTAAAAGGAGAGAGAAAGTAGACTTAAGGAAAAGACTCACTGAGGAAAACTCTTCAAAATATTTTACTGAGAACTGAGATGCTAGGATGTAGATCCATATCCAACAAGTAGGTGTTCTAGTGGTTTTGAATGAAGATTAATAGAAGTTGTAGTCACCTGGAAGGAGGAATGCCAGAGGACAGGGCTGACTATTCATGTGCTACAAAGGAGCATCCCGATATTGTACACACCCAGGGTAGAAATATTTGGTCAGAAAAGACCATCTTTTTCTCTGAATGCAATGAGACTGAATAAGGTTTTGCAGATGTGACCCAGCCAAGAGCCAGTGGACCAAATAGGACCATCTGGTATATGGATGTGAATAAGCTGCAAGTGTGGGGACATGTGCCAAACTGCAAATAGCCCCAAGGTGAAATAAACATCCTGTCTCCTTCCTTATTCAAAGGGCAGTCATTGTCACTGAGAAGACTAGCAGGAGAACTTACCATCTTCAACACTCCATACAAAAGGATGAGTGCTATGGAGCAGTTCATAAGTTCATAGGTTCATAGGTGTGTACTAAGCCAATGGCCCTGGAGTCTTTGCAAGCCTAGCCCATAGAAGTGCCCTGGAATCATACACCATTAGTTCCCAGTGCCTCTATCAAGTAGAGCCACTGGAGTGATCCCCATCCACTCATCAAGATTTCTCTTGAAAAGGGCCAGTGAGGTGCTCTGCTTGACATGTATGGGAAGTCTATTCCAGAGCATAGGCAGTCTCAGGGTTATGAACCTGTCCCTTCAGCATGTTCTGTTGATTGTGGTAATGAGGTTGAGGTCCCTGGAACGTGTGGTGCGAAGGGATTGGGATTTCTTTAGGTGTAACATTTCTGACAGGGCTGGGTCAGACATGGCTTTGTATGTCAAGCAGAGATTGTCTCTTAATCAACGACATGAGACAGAGCAAAGCTGGAGTTTTTTGAGTCTGCCCATGTAGGTCATGGGTTTAAGACCTAGGATCCTCTTCATGAGGCACTTTTGTAGCCTTTCCAGCTGTTGCAGGTGTTTAGTGAGGTACATGCCAAATGGGGCATTATACTCGATGATTGGTCTAATGAGGGAAGAGTAGAGAGAGATGATGACCTCTTTCTTCCTGAATGCAAAACCCTTGGTAATGAGATGTGCCACATAGAAGGACTTTCTGACCACAGTGGCAATGTGGTGGTCGAAGGAGAGGTTTCTGTCAACCTGTGTCCCCAGATCTCTTATAATGCCTTCAGTGTTCAGTGGGCTACCATCAATGTGGTAATTAGTGGGAACTGAGTTTTTCCCAAAGGGAATGATGACGCATTTTTGGCATTAAGCTTAAGGCCATGGTTTGACACAAGTCGTTGGTCTCAGTGAGGCCTTTCTGTAGGATGTCTACATCACTTGGGGAGTTAATAATGGCTCCCAGCTTGCAATCATCGGCGAACTTGGTCAGCCAGAGTCCCTCCATGTTGGCCTGGACTTCTGAAAAGTAGATGCCAAACAGGAGAGGACCCAGAACCGATCCCTGTGGGACTCCACTTGTGACTGGTCGGCAGTCTGACTTGGAGTCTGCTACTTTCACACTGTGGGTTCTATCTGTGAGCCAGTTTGCAACTCACCTAGTAATAAAGGGGTTGATGCCTAGTTTGGTGAGTCTATCAATAATTCCTGAGTGGGGAATGGTATCAAAGGCCTTGGTCAGATCAATGTAGGCTGTATGTACTGACTTGCCTTCATCCACAGCTCTGGTGACTGACTCGAAGAAGTCAACCAGGTTGAGCAGGCATGATCTACCCTTCACAAAACCAAATTACATGGGATCCAGTGTTTGGAGATTCCCTGTATTCTTGTTAAATAGGTCCATGAGGATGCACTCCATAGCCTTACATATCAGACTCGTCAGGTTAATGGGGTGATAATTCCCAGGGTCTGTAGTCACTCCCCCTTTATGGAGAGGGATGACTGTAGCAGTGTGCCATTCTGTAGGGACAAAGCCTGAGGTGAGGCTGTGATTGAACAGGGCACACAGGTGTGGTGCCAGTTCACTTTGTAGTTCATGTAGAACACAGCCAGGAATATTGTCAGGTCCCATGGAAGCTGTATTCTTGGCCTTGGACAATGCAGCTTTAACCTGTGCTGCAGTAATGCTGGGTGCCTGGCATTCTTCTGGTATTGTGATTGGTCTGTGGGGGGGGGGGGGGTAAAGTTGGCACTGAATCTGTCGGTCAGTATGTTGGCAATATCTGTTGGCTCAGTATAGGAGTTATCATTGTGCAGTAATTCAGAGCAAATCTGGGTAATGCCGTGTAGATTCTTGATATAACTGTAGAAGGCTTTGTGGTTGTTTTTAGTGTCTGCTGCAAGTCTGCCTTCATGGCTAGCTTTAGAGGTTTTGATGATGGATCTCAACTTTTTTTTTAAGCTAATAAGGGAGTTTTTCCAGTCTTGGGACTTCACATTTTTCTGCAACAGTTTCTTCCTTCTGTTGTAGACTTAGTTAATAGCAGGGAAGCTCCAGATTCCTTTTTTAGGAGGAAAGCATCTTGGTTCTGTTGGGTATGGCTAATTCCATGCATTTATGTATGTTCGTACAGTGCACTGGTGTGTGATTCGGCGTTCATATACCTATTTTCCATTTGCATGAGTGCCATGAAGTTAGCCACCTCTGTTTTTAGGAGCCCAAAGTCAGCTTTGGAGAAGTTTTTCATGGTGGTTACCTTTGCTGGTGGTGTGAGTGAGATGTGGATTTCCTTGGTAATTAGTATGCGATCGGATCTAACCGATGGCTGCCCATGTTAGTAATAAACAGGTTAAGGATGTTGCTTCCTCTAGTGGGGGTAAGAATGAGCTGGTCATTTGCATTGGAATTAATGAATTCCAGGAAGCGTTGAGCAAGTGTATTGGTGCATGAGTAGTTTTCCCAGTTGATGAAGGGGTAGTTGAAGGTAGACAGAGATCTCCCTAAATCAGAGTAAAAGATTGTCGTACAGCTAGGATGAATTGCAAGGGGAAAACTGGTGTAAACTGTGGGTGGAGGCCAAAATAATCAAACAACTCAAGGCAGTAAGAAAACTGAAACTACTACCCAGCCAGAAAGAGAAAGAGATAGAGAGGTAGGCTTGACAGAAAAGATAAGTAGTTTCAAGCGGTGTCTGCTATCAAACAGGACTGCATGTTTTTACCAATATTTAAAACTGCATCTTGTGCATTCTTTGCTTATATAGATTTGAATGAGTACGGATGGAGATAATTTGCTGTATTGAGTGGATTATTCAGGCATTATGTGGGCATTTTAACACTAAAGGCATTTCAAAATCTATTTCAAATCCATCTATTGGTATTTATAATATTATTGCTTCACTTCATATCTGCTTATTTGAGAGTTATTAGCACTGAGGAGTAGGAATGTATAAAATGAGACTTAGTTAACCTGAGTTTGCAGGGTTTCTCCCTTTTTTAATTTCTCAAAGTCCTTTGGGTTTCTAATACCATGACGGGAATGGACCCCATTCCTAAGTCAAAGTACGATTAAAGTTCATGAAATTAGTATTGTTTCAATCTTTAATGTCAGCCAGAAGTTCTCTTCGCAGTACCCTAAATGTGCTCAGTAATGACTCCTTCTGCAATATGTATAGGGTTATGTTATTGGTAACATGTATAAATATGATTGTAGATTCTTTTTTATAAGACCCGTTGCTCCTACTACTATTGGAACTGTATGGATACCTTTCTTCCACATTGATTTTGTTTCTGCCTGTGAATCCTGCCATTTTGTGACTTTGTGTCTCTCTGTACACAACACACTATGATCACTGGATGTTGTAATTCCAATGATCAATGCTACTTTTGTCTTCTTTTCATGGACCACTATATCCCATTTTCTGGCATCTGTCTTTTGAACTGCTGGTAATGGGTGATCCCATGTGATGTAGACTTCATCATTTTCTATGATGCTTTGTGGCTCATGTTTCCAGTGTTTTTCAGCCACTTCAATACCATAATGTTTGCATAATCCCCAGTGCAACAGTCTTGCCACATTATTATGCCTTTCAGTATACAGTCCTTCTGCCATTAGTATGTCACAACCAGCAATGAGGTATGAAACTGTTTCCAATTTGGTTTTGCAAATCTACATTTGTCTGTTTCTCCCATATGTTCAATGGACTTTGTAAACCAGTGTGTACGTAGCCCCCTATCTTGAGCCACCAATATTAACCTTTCATCTCTTGGTTTGCATTCACCTATCCTTAACAATTCCTGTGTTTGTTCCTGATCAACAGGAGGTTCTTTCAGAAGTTTTCTATACTTGCAACTATATTTAAGCATTTTCTACATTTTTTGCCTTCTCATCTGGTCCTTCACCGTGCATTCTTTCTTTTGTTTTTTGGCACATTCAGTTGCTGCCTGATTTTTATCTACTTCTGGTTTTATTTCCATTCCTGCTTGATGCTGATATGCTTCTGCTAGATTAAGCAGAGAAGTTATTTTAGATTTATTTTCCTCAAGTTTCTATCTACCTATCCACTTATCTATCAAAACTTTCATTACATTTGTGTCTTGTGAGGTCGGTCAGAAGATATGTGTGGAGTCCCACAATTGCAGATCTATACATGTAATCAGTTTCAAGGAGGCCCATCCCTCCTTTGGAATGGGGAAGATATAATCCTGGTATGCACTATTTGTTATAAATCATTTGGTGAGCATGAAGCATCCTTCTTGCTTTCCTGTCGAATCTATCCAACACATTTTGGGGCCAGTCAATCAATCCAAAACTGTAAGTTAAGACAGGAAGAGCAAATTGGTTTATAACTTGGATTTTATTCCTAGATGTCAGTGCTGATTTCAGGATTAATTTAAATCTTCTAAAGTATTCCTTACTAAGTTTTATTCACATTTGTTCATGTTTTATTGTTGATCATTCATCAATCCCCAAATATTTATACACTCCCTCCTGCTCAAGTTCTTTTATATCATGTTTCTGTCACAGGCTAATGTTTTTATTTTGCTGCTGCACCTGTCTTGCTTTAAAGGTTGCTTTTGCACCTTTATCAAGACCAAATGACATTCTTATATCATCTGAAAAAGTTTTGATAACTTGCAGTTGTGCTTTCAGTTCCTCATTTGATGAGGTATATAGTTTTAAATCATCAATAAAAAGAAGATGAGAAGTCTTTACACTTTGTTGTAAGCTGGTAAGTAGACAGCTTAATGGGTCAAAGGCAAGGCAGAATAACAGCGGTGACAAAGAGTCACCCTGGAATATCCCCCTTTGAATTTTTATCCCTGGAATAATAATTTGTCCTTTATCATGGCTTAATTGCAAAGTGGTCTGCCACCATTTCATGGTCACTGTAATGTAGTTGATCAGTGTAGAGTGTATCTTATACATTTTTAAACAGTCTTTTATCCATGAATGCGGGATAATATAAATACTTTTTTATAGTCAGTCCATGCCATACTTAGATTCTTCCCATTTTTACAGTTCTCATCTATGACTTTATTTAACAACAAAGGATCCTGTGCTTCATATGACTTTCTTTTATTGCACTTTTGTTCTACTGCTATAATTGAGTTTTCTTCTAAATGACTATAAACTCTGTCCACATCAATTCCAGCGTATAGTTTATATCTTGGAAGGCAAGTTATTGGTCTATAATTTTTAGGGTAGCTTGCAGGTTCACTCTTAAGTAGTAGCATTGTTTTTCCTGATGTTAGCCAGGTTGGTGTCTGTTCAGGGTGCACAAATAAATAGTTCTTACTTAAATCTTCATGCAAAGATGTTAATACTTTTAACCAGAAGTTAGGTACTGCATCTGGGTCTGCAGTTTTCCAATCGGAGGCTTTTTTTAATTTTGTTTCAATCTCTCTGGCTGTTACATCATCCCATTTCATATCCTGTACCTTTAAACTTCTTATTCTTTCTTTTACTTCTTTTATCTATTTAACATCTTTGTTATGTTCCACAGGATCTTCACAAATACTTCTCCAAAATGTATCTATTTCTCCTTTTTTTGGTGGTCTTTCAATTCCTTTTACCTTATTTCCCAATTCTCTATGGAACTTTTGTGGGTCATCAATAAATTGCTTATTTTGTACTGTTCCTTTATATTTATCTGTGTATCTTCTATGTTTTCCTGGAGTTCCTATTAGAATGCCAAAAGCTTAAAATAGCAAACGAATTGAAGGTCGGAAATGCCGGATCTTGGTCTGTTTTTCCTCACTGTAATGCGATCTTGGAGTTGGTATAATAGCATGTTTGAGGTCCTGCATTTTTGATCTTTAGGTGGTTCACGTTTCTGGATTTTCATTTATGTAATATAGACCCATTTTTGTTGTGTGTTGAGCAGATGGAAAGAGTACTTTGAGGGGTTGGTGAATGAAGAGAATGATAGGGAGAGAAGGTTGGATGATGTGCGGATAGTGAATCATGAAGTGCAGTGGATTAGCAAGGAGGAAGTAAGGATAGCTATGAAGAGGATGAAGAACTGAAAGGCTGTTGGTCCAGATGACATACCTGTGGAAGCATTAAGGTGTTTAGATGAAATGGCAGTGGAGTTTTTAACTAGATTGTTTAATGAAATCTTGGAAAGTGAGAGGATGCCTGAGGAATGGAGAAAAAGTGTTTTGGTACTGATTTTTAAGAATAAGGATTATGTGCATAGCTGTAGTAACTACAGAGGGATTAAACTGATCAGTCACAGCATGAAGTTATGGGAAAGAGTAGTGGAAGCTAGGTTAAGAAGGGAGGTGATGATTAGTGATCAGCAGTATGGTTTCATGCCAGGAAAGAGCACTGCAGATGCGATGTTTGCTCTGAGAGTGTTGATGGAGAAGTACAGAGAAGGTCAGAAGGAGTTGCATTGTGTCTTTGTGGATTTAGAGAAAGCATATGACAGGGTGCCTAGGGAGGAGTTGTGGTATTGTATGAGGAAGTCAGGAGTGTCAGAGAAGTATGTAAGTGTGGTACAGGATATGTACGAGGGTAGTGTGACAGCGGTGAGGTCTGGGGTGGGAGTGATGGATGCGTTTAAGGTAGAGGTGGGATTACATCAAGGATCAGCTCTGAGCCCTTTTTTATTTGCAATGGTGATGGACAGATTGACAGACAAGATCAGACAGGAGTCCCCATGGACTATGATGTTTGCAGATGACATTGTGATCTGTAGTGAGAGTAGGGAACAGGTGGAGGAGACCCTGGAGAGGTGGAGATATGCTCTAGAGAGAAGAGGAATGAAGGTCAGCAGGACTAAGACAGAATATATGTGCATGAATGAGAGGGAGGATAGAGGGAAAGGTGAGGATGCAAGGAGTAGAGGTGGCAAAGGTGGATGAGTTTAAGTACTTGGGATCAACAGTTCAGAGTAATGGTGAGTGTGGAAGAGAGGTGATGAAGAGAGTCAGGAGTGATTTGTGATAGACGAGTACCAGTAAGAGTGAAAGGGAAGGTCTACAAGAGGGTAGTGAGACCAGCTATATTATATGGGTTGGAGACAGTGGCATTGACAAAAAGGCAGGAGTCAGAGCTTGACATGGTAGAGCTGAAGACGTTAAGATTTGCACTGAGTGTGACAAGGATGGACAGGATTAGGAATAAGTATATTAGATGCTCAGCCCAGGTTGGAAGGTTTGGAGACAAAGCCAGAGAGGCAAGATTACATTGGTTTGGACATGTGCTGAGGAGGGATGCAGAGTATATTGGGAAAAAGATGCTAAGGATGAAGCTACCAGGTAACAGGAAAAGAGGGAGGCCTAAGATATGGTTTATGGATGTGGTGAGAGAGGACATGCAGGTGGTTGGTGTGACCGAGCAAGATGCAGAGGACAGAAAGAAATGGAAACAGTTGATCTGCTGTGGCGACCCCTAACAGGAGCAGTCAAAAGAAGAAGAAGAAGTAATATAGACCCATTTTTCTGCCTGTGTTAAGATTTTTAACTTGTTATTTCCGATCATGCATGATAAATCCTGGTCTGTACTGTGCATTGCTTTTATTATGTCTCTCTTTCTTAGTGTTTTCGTTGATCTGTTCCCTCTTCTATATTCTTCTAACAGTAACACTTCTTGTCTTAACTGCTTTATAGCTTTCTCCCACAAAGCAGTCACTTTCAAAGTCACCATCTACCCCAACCCCTCTCTAGCTATGATCAGACATAAAAACTTCTCCTAAGCTGATTACAGCCTCCTGAGGGATGATATAAACAGCTTCACAGCCCCCTCCTCCTCTGTAGGAACTGGCACCAATATCCAAAACTACACCAAAGCACTATATGAGCATTTATATAGATGTATGGAATCATGAATACCTGATAGGACTAAATCATCCTCCGCATGGAAGAGTAAACCTCTCTGGTAGATATCTGCAATAAATAAACTCTATAACAAAAGGAAAAAATGTCCAAGACCAAGAAGGAGCAGGTGCCCGACTGGAAGCAATGTCTCTTTAGAATGAACAAGCAAATAAGAGCACTAGTGAAATCCTCTAAAGCCAACTTCGAGTCCAAATTGGCCACATCTACTAGAGACAACCATAACACCTTCTTCACATATGTCTGCAACCTCAAAGGAAGCACCCAGATCTGTTCAGAACTGGTGGTCAAGGACACCACATATACAAATGCCGTAAATAAAGCAAGCTTGCTGGCTGACAGATTCAGCAAAAACGTTATCTCTCTGTCCCCCATCAGTAAATCAGGATATCCCCAGTACCTGCCCCTTTCCCCTTATATCTAGGGAATGGGTCATCACTGCTCTCTCAAAGGCAAAAAAATACAGCCTCCATGGCACCTGATAACATCCCAGGCTGCATCCTACGTGAACTCAGGCAGGAACTTGCAGCACCATTAGGCATCCTATTCAACCAAAACCTGAGTACTGGCTTCATCCCAGCTGAGTAGAGGACAGCCACTGTCATCCCAAAGATGGAGCATCCACTGATCTGGGAAATTATAGACCCATCAACCTAACTAGCCTGATCTGCAAGGTCATGAAATGGATTATCATGGAACTCATTAACGAGGACATTGACAACCTCCAAGCACTTGATCCCACACAGTCTGACTTCATCAAGGGGAGGTCATGTCTGCTAAATTTGGTCAACTTCTTTGAGACAGTCACCAAAGCCATGAACGAGGGGAAGATGGTGCACACCACCTACCTTGACCTGGCCAAAGCATTTGACACTATTCCCCACTCGGGCATAATAGATAAACTTTCTCAACTAAGCATCACTCCATATGTAACCAGATGGGTAGCAAACTGGCTCATTGATAGAACCCACGTAATCAAATTAGGGGAAGCCACCTCAAACAGTAGACCCATAACAAGCAGTGTACCCCAGGGTTCGGTTTTGGGGCCTCTGTTATTTGGCATATATTTTCCTGAGGTGCATGCCAAAACCAGTGGGCTATGGCTGACCAGATTTGCATTTTATTGGCTTTTAGTAGAAGTGTAGGTATATTTAAATGAATATTAGAGTGTTTTGTAACTGTTTTACAAGTCTGAAGAAGTGTCCATGGAGACGTGAAAGCGCTTACTTTGTGGAATAAAAGGAGGAAATTTTAAGTTATTTTCAGTGGTTTGCTTTGATTGTCATGGAGTACCTGCCATCCTTCAGTTTGATTTCACAGATTTGCAGATGACTGCAAGATGGGTGCTGTCATCAATTCCCCTAGTGATGTGGACATCCTCCAAAAGGGTCTCACTCAGATAAATGACTGGTGTCAGAAACATGGCCTCAAGCTGAATACCAAAAAATGCATCATTATCCCCCTTTGGGGTGAGTGATGTCCTCACAAATTATCACATTAATAACAACGTCCTAAGCACGCAATCAGACGTGAGGGATTTGGGCACCCAGGTTGATAGCAACCTGACTTTTGACCACCATGTTGCTTCTGTTGTACGGAAAGCCTTCTACATGGTCCATCTCATAAGTAAGGGTATCTCATCCAGAGACAGGGCAGTCATAACATCCCTGTATTATAAGGCCAATTATTGAGTACAATGCCCCTTTCGGTGTGTACCTTGCAAAGCACATGCGGCAGCTAGAGAGACCACAGAGGTTCCTCACCAGGAGAATCCAGGGCCTCAAACAATTACCATAGACAGATAGGCTAAAAGCCCTATTCCTCTACTCAGTTTCATACAGACTCCTCAGAGGTGACCTCTGTCTGGCACACAAGGTGATCACAGACCCCACCTTGATGGGACTGCTGCATATCCGCAGGTCAAGCTCCACTCGAGTAACCCACACCTGCAGTCTGAACCTGGTCTGTGACATCAACAAGATTTGTTGGCAGGACAGGTTTGTGTCCCAGAGACTCCCACATTTATGGAATAGACTCCCTCTCCACATCAAGCAGAATACCTCTTTAGCCCTTTTTAAGTGCAACCTGGATAACTGGATAGGAAACAGAAAATATACCCCTGGGATTCCGCCCATGTCTCTGCTGGACAGAGGCATCGGGTACTTATTTGTCTAAACATGGGCTAAACTCTTGGCTAGGCTTATATGGGCCTCAGGGCTAATAGCCTGGTAACCTCCTATGATCCTATGAGCCTCTATTCAATACTTCAATGATGTTTTTTGATTTTTCCCCTTCCTTTCCCTCACTACCCTGTGTTTTTGCAGTAGGACTTTATCAGTTACTAATTTAGCTGCACAGTAATGTATCCTGTTTACTTCTATTATCACATGGATCTCTATGGACTGTCCTAATTACTATGTTTGTTTGTTTTATCAAACTTCTGACTTTTTGGGTTTTATTGACCTTCTGCAGTCTATTTCTTTCATTGATCTTAATATGGCTATCTATCTCTATTAAATCATGCAACTCTTCTCTTAGCTCGTTTTCTTCTAAACTAAAGGCACAATTTCTATTTTCCATTTCCTGCGGGCAATCTATAAGAAAGTTCTGTAGCATCTTCCTGTGGCACATTCTCTTCAATTTCATCCTGTGCCATCCGTTGCTCTGTCATATGGGAACTCACTGGCCTATCACTCCTCAACATTGACTGGGTCTCTGTGTATGTTTGTTGGTATCTGGTGAGTGCTGTCTCCCCCACCAAAAAAAAACACATTGGGTGACATGCTACTCTAAACTGTTCAAACATAATGCATTCATTGTCATGACTAAAGAGAGTCAAACATTTACTAGTTCAACTACTCAGTTAAATATTACATTGCTTTGTCTCAGGGTAGAATGGTGGTTCAGTAGTAGTTATAATTTTTGTGTAACAGTGCCAGATGTTAGGTTTCATTCCTATTGCTGGGCCACTCTCTGCTTTGGAATAAAGAAACTTTTAATAGATGCATAATCTTAAAATTAAAGGTATGAAGACCCCTCAAGGGAATCCAAAGTTAAGGATACACTTCAGCACTTACTTCTGGATCACTAAAAACTGTAAAACTGAAAACATAATACTATTGTAGTACACTAAATGTATTGATTAAGCTCCAAAATCAACATAAAGTTAAGTCAGATACACAATCTGTAACACAAAAAAATTTGTTGTGCATTGAAGAATGGGTATTGTGCTCCAGCATGTATGGAAGCCACCAGAGAAAACGCAATGGAAGTGCTTTTACAGCTTTAAAAGCTACAAATCACTTTGTGCTGCTACATATAAAAAGTGTGACAATGACTGTCTTTGTAGCAGCACTAAGTGTGTTCAACTTTAAAGACTAAAATACTGGTTTCTGTAACTAGCAGTATATCAGGGCAGCAAATTCCCCATTTACTAAAAGACATGTGACTAGGTTTCTCTAATCATAACTACCTGTTATGTGATCTTGAAGTGGAGGTCAAAAGTCACCTCTCGAGGTTCTGCTTCACTCTGCTCTCAAGATTAATTTCCTGATGCCCATGTCTTGCACACATAAGAATTTGGTTACGATTGTAAACGTGATCATAATCCTCTTTGTATTTTGCACTGAAGTGAGGCATTAGTATCACTATGTATAGCAGATACTGGAGATAAGGTTTTGAATGCCAGTGTATTACAGCAAAAGGAAGTATGAACAGGGGTTACTGGAAATAAGATTGTGCAGCCAGAAGAGTCATTGGGAAAATGCTCTGGGGTTGGATAAGTGCTAAAACCATAAATGCTGGGGTGATTGGTAGGGGGAACTGTGGAGTTCTTTACTTAGGATTGCATTCCTCTTAAAGCTGGTCCTAACTGTACCCACCATCATGTGCTGTGATGGGTTGTACAGACAGCAATAATGGCCAGTAGTGATCCATAACATGACATATTAGAGCATATATTTTTTATTTTTCCAAATTCTTTTTCCCCAATGCTTAATGACCATTATGATTTCCTCTACTTGACCCTCATACCTCCCCCTACTTGACCACATTCATTCCCTTGATGTAGGCATCCCCAGAACCATAGGTGTGGTAGCCATCCAGTGAGACCATCATTCAGATAGTCATAAGAGCAACTTCTGCCCTTCACCTACATTCCAGCTATGGGAGCATTTATGACAGCCTTAATCCAACCACTGACAGAAGGAATGAGAAATTTGCACCATTGTAGAGACCCTCAATGCCTTCCCACATAGATACACACTTCCATGTACTCTTAATGAAGGCTAGCATCTACTGCTGGCTTGTGAGTCGAACATACATTCCTGACATTTCTGTCATCATTCTTCCTCTGAGGGTATATGCCAACATGTGAACATCAGACAGCTCTACCCTGTCTTTACCACCTGGATCCCCCATGAAGGTCATGCCCACCCCTCCCCACACACTAACTCTATCAGGTATATAACACATTAATCAAACTTAGGTCACCTGGGCTGTAGTCACACTTTAATCCCTTTACACTATTGGAGTTGAAAAAAAATATATTATAATATGCATAATGCAGCTCCTAAAGTTTCTGAATTGCATTTTCCTTTCCTACAGACCACCCTGGTAGGAATGGTCAGTACTGTGCATGGCCCTCCACTGCATGCAATATGTTGCAATACTGCTCCTATAGTCAGAGTATGGGCACCATGCCAATTAAGTTTCCATAGTACTGTCCTGCTGAACACTCTCAGTATAACTGTAATGCCTCCCCCCATGCTTCATGCGATGCTCCTGAGGTTATTAGGATGCTACATGGTGCTGCACAGTCATGCTCCCTCATTAAATAACCCCGTACAGCACTTCGTGCTTCAATTATTCGAATATTGCACATTGAGTATTTACTGTGCAGCCCTGTTACATTTGTAAATCTCCTCTCAGTATCTTCTGCAAACGTTCAGTCATAGGCCAGAGCCGGCACTGCTGTGCATCATTCACCTGTAGTAAGACCACAACCATGGCCACTTCAGAAGTATTCTTAACATGTGTGTATATAACCCACAATGGTGTGTACCCTATTTGGGCACCAACGTCCTTCACGTGCTCCTGCCACTATTCTTTACATAAGCACATGACCTGTGGTGTAGTGCGCCCTTCATATATAGCAACCACTCATTCCAAGCAATGAACATTTTCATCATCTGTACAATATAACTGCAGCACTGTTATGTACCTTACCTGTCACCCCATGCCTTGCACCGACTGTTTGACAAAGTGCTCAGTCAATATTAATATTAACAGTGGGCAGTCACTGTTTACTATACGATATTTATTTACATTTTTGACTGCAATCACAGGATTCTCTTTCTGAAATTTTCACCTCAGTGACCGATGATGGAGTTGTCTTTGACACTCTGGGTGGTTCCTAATACGGACAGTGACTTTCAGTCTCAAATGCACTGAAGCAGTAGAGTTGCTTTGCAGGCAAAAACAAAGACATAAAGCATATAGCAACACATGTCCCATAATGAATATGAAATATATGCACAGTCACATGGATTACATAAGGTTATTTCCAATCTGAACAGAATTACATTATATGAAAGGACCATATTGTGCAAGGGTCACCACATACCTAGGATCAATTATCACATTAGCAATTGTTAATATTCTTGAACTGATACCTCTTTAGTAATAATAATAATAAACATATCAGGGGTGATCACTCTCCAACCCCCACCCCTGTTGTATACGGTACCAAGCTCATTTCTTTCTTTTTGATTTACTTCTGTGTTCAGTAGATAACTTAGGAATTATTTAAAATGTTATGGAATAATACTTATTGCTATTAAAGCATCACTGGGCTGCCATATCAATTTTCTGAGGTTGTTTGAGATCCCTTTCCTCCTACCTTCTGTCCCTTCACTGCTACAGTAATTTAGTCCTTATTTGAAGTCTCATTCTGTAGCACGGTATCTGTGATGTTGTAACTTTTATACTCATACTCTTACAACACAAGGGATAGCTTTTCATTCAGTGAAAACTCATAAAGATCACTTCAACACAAATGTTTATTTAAATCAAAAATGTACCAGGAAAATGTCAACAAGCACATTATGGCATCCCATTACAGATATAAGTAAAGAATAGCAAGGGTTTAAAAGAGTCCTCAATTTGTATGTTCTAAAACTTTCATGATGTCATATTTACACTGAGGTAAATTATTAGAAAATGAATGAATAAAAAGAATGAAGGATTCTGCTTACAGTGATGTGCCAGAACTACAAACTGGTTTAGCCATCACCTTATACACACTGTTAACAGTTTGCTTTTTATTAGTCAAAGTGCTAAGGAAATTTGTAAGCTCTGCAATTCTTGAATCTTGCCAAGACTCATGGCTGGATGTTAGTTCTTAGAAAGCACATCTTTCTCATTTACCTAAATGTTAAGAATGAGATTAGAATTTACATTGTACTGACAGTAACAGCAAGTCTTCATGTAAACTTTTTCGCTAAACAGTGCAAACAATAGCACCACTTACTGATCACTGCCCCATCAGCTTTTCTGCCTTTTGCCCCTACCCAAGTCTACCTCCAAACAAATTTTCTTCAGATCTAAATAAAATTACATCTCCACATTAAATCTACATTACAACCATGGACTGGATCCAGATTCTCAACTCCATACATGCCAACCAGGTAGCTGAACTCTTCACAAATCTACTTGCATTATTAGAAGATTCTTGCTTCCCTTTAATTTCAAGATTGTGTAATTCTAAACCCAAACAGTGGTTAATTTATGAATTAAAAGTCCTTCTTAAACCCAGGGATGAATCCTGATACTCATATAAATGTAATCTTAGCTGAGAAAACAATGATCACTTCACCAATGTATGTAATCATGCTAAAAAAGCCATTTTTTTGTATTTGGAAATAAGTCAATAACCTTACTGTAGGCAACCTACCTGACAGAACACAGCCAGCTTCCTCTTTTATCTCAGTAAATGAAGTCTGTGAACACTTTAGTAACATCCCCAGTTCTTTCAGGAATCATTCCCTAGAAACTCCCCCTTCCCCTCCCCCTCAAATACATTCTTGTATTTCAAATAAATCTTATCCAATCACATCCAGTAGCATAGCTAGGGCTGGGCAAATGGGGCAACCATCCCAGGTGTACAGTGTTAGGTAGCATGATTACCATCCAACCCTGATTTTTCTTTAGTGCATGCCAACTTTTAAATGCAGATATTGCATTTGCAGTCAGTCATGAACATTGTGGTGCTTTCTTTCTGCATGGTCTAAACTGTAGCAGCTGATTGCTACAAATGTAGGAAGTAGATTGCTACAATTTAAAAGAAAACATTTTTTTTGCTTATTATGGTATAAACTGCAGCAGCTGCTTGCTACAAATCTAGCAAGTAGTTCCTGCAGTTTAAAAGTAATCAGTTTAAAAGAAAATGTTTGTCTTTCTTTTTTAAACTAAAACCTGAGCACTGTTACACTCTGTGTGTGGTATAATTTGTAATCTAAGTAGATTGCTAAAGTATAAACAGAAAGTTTTTTTATATCATAAGTGCTCTAGTGCTTCATATTCCATGTGTATATACTGTAGCAAACTGATTCTTTAAGGAAAAAACAAGAACTTTGTTTTTTTTCCTTCTTTTTTGATTCTCATCAAAAGAATGAAGGTCAGGGGCAGGGCGCAGAAACGTGACTTGATTGGCTCTTGCATTTCTAAAGAACCAGTACCTAATTGCAGACATTTTTTTTAAATAATTACTTCATAGCTGAGGAGAGGAGGTGGTGAGATGCAAAAACAGGATCTATCTGGCTGGTTGTCTCCTGCAGTTCAGGAGAACCAGCTACCAGATCTCGGACCTCTTTCTTTTTTGTTAGTCAACAATTAGAGGGATGCCATACTGGGGGAAGGGGGTTGAGTTCTAGATGAGCCAGTTATACATCTGAACAGATATTTCATCTTCAAGAACAAATTCAGCTAGATGGACCTCCAGGTACAGATAACCTTTAGCAATGATTCATTTACCATTGTTTTGATTTCATTGTGAAAACCTCCAAAACATCTGTACATTTTGTCTCTCAAGTAACATTATACCAATTTTCTAGAAAAAATGCCATAGTAAAATCTCTTTGCAAAAAAAAATATATATTTGGCCCATCTCTAGCTTTGCAACTCTGTGTAAGATCTTCAAAACAAAAAACTTACCCCCAAATTACAGGGTTTATTACCAAATATCATTTTCTTTCACAAAAACAGCATGGATTCTGGTCCATGCTATCTAGAGCTATATATTCATTGACCTCACTTGTGGATTTGACTTGATTAACCACACCACCCTCTTCTATCACCTACCTCATCTAGACATTAGCTCTGATGTCATCACCTGGTTCCACAGCTATTTGTCAAATTGATATGTGACTGTCACCTATAACCTCTCCACCTCCAGCACTTGCACTTTAGTTAAAGGGGTGCTTAAGGTACCATTCTTGACCCCCCATTATTCTCAATATACATTAACAAACTTCCACTTGGACATCCTTACCTTCCTGTACTATTATATGCAGAACCCAGTGTGATTCTCAGCTGGAGAACCCACTGTGTGGAGTGTGCATGTCCTCCTTGTGTTTCCGTGAGTTTACTTCCACATTCCAAAGACATGCAGTAAGTGGATTGGACACTCTAAATTGGTCATAGGGGTGAGTGTGTGTGTGTGAGTGTGTGATAAGGAAGAACTACAGTGGCAGGGCTAGCCACCCAGTGGTGTGAACCTTGGCTCTAGATGACTCTCACTGTTGAAGTGACACCCCAACCTCATATACAAAAATGGGAAAAAGGTATGGATGGATGGATGGATGGATGGATGGATGGATATGGCTCTCTATAGCTAAACCCACTCACTACAACAGGACCTGATATCAGAGTTCCAAAGCTTTATCCAGTGGGTTGAGAAGAAAAACCTTATACTCAGCTCATAAAAACATGTTATTGGCACCAAATAGATACTCAACAGATCCTCAAACTGCATTACAATTTATGAACACAATAGCGCTACATTGCAGCAGGTTTCTTCTACATAACACATTAAAAAAAAGATTAGCTCCCTCCTCTTTTGAGAACAAAAATATGCCCTTTCTATCCCACTACTCCAAATTAGCAATTGGGAAAGGACTCCACTGCACTCAACATGAATTTGATCTCCCACTTGTCTCAGCATCCTCTGCTGCCAAAAAAGCCCCCCCCCCAAAAAACAAACAAAAAAAGTCACTACCATGCAAAGCACAGAAAACAAAATGTCTAGATTTATCACACAGTCTGCAAGAAATGAATACCAAGTATAAAGCAAAATGGCTCCTTAATAAACAAAGCGCTGACCTGTCCTTGGCTTTCAATTGCTCAGATTCCTATGAGTATTCTCTCTCTCTCTCTTCTAACTTAAAAATTAATAAGATAACCCTCACACACAACCTCAGAAACCTTAATCTTTCTGTTCTTCTTATGCAAATCTCTCAATCCAAACTGCATACCTCTGATCATGCTTTCTCAATTCTAGGCCTCAAACTGTGGGAATCATTTCCACCCAAACATAAAATCACCTCATCTTATTCCAAGTTCAGTTTACTGATAAAATCTCATGTAATGAATGAATGAAAATGTATTTGCAACTCTTTGGATCATGTAGCCTAAACCAGCCTACTACTCTCTGTCAATCTCCTCTACTACCATCTACCCAAAAATATGGCAACCATGCATTGCAGGCTTCACATTGCTGTCAGTTAGTATTTTCTAATAATTCTTTGCCACTGCACTTGCTCAATAACACCCCAAGGGTAGGACTTAAAATGAGCATCAGCACTAAACCACCCCTGACTTCCACAAAGGGCTGACATCAGCAAGATATCACACCCACCTTCAGGGAGCACATTGCATTTGTTTCCTGGTCTCCATAAGGGAAATTAAACTGCACTAGTATGTACCAAACATGCACATGTCTCTCCCAGCCCCAGTGGATGGACCTGCTCATCTTCACTGCTTAAGTTGTCAAGCACCCAAGCCATAAATTAAACTGGGGTTTCTAGGGCCATAGTCGAGCCTTTATCCCTCTTTGCCATTGGCACAGACTATCCTTTATAAAAGTAAAATATTTAAAAAAACAATTTTTAAACAAGTTTGCAGCTGTTTATAAACTTTCTCTTTTGTAGAAAAACAGAGTTTCTCTAAAAAAAAACATTGCACATGATCTATAAATAAACTTCACGATCTATAAATAAACATCATGATCTATAAATAAACTTCATATTACTGGTAATCTACTGCAGAACAGCGTGAAGGCATGTAGAAAATAACGTCATAAACACTTGCAATGCACTGAACATGTAAATCGATACATGTATAGTGTGCCCAGAATTTATTTAATGAATATTTGTTGTTTAAGGTTGTAGTCCCCTACACCCCTTCATGTCAGAATTCTGCCCTCACTCCCTTGATTACTATATATGCTAACTCTGAGGTCACACTAGCACAGATTAAAGAGAAAACTGGACTTTGATGGAAAACCAAGTATTCCCTTTATTTAAAAGTAGTGCCAACTTGCAGTAAGTATATTTTGTATGCAGGGTTTATGGAATGTAGAGGTATACCATAACCCACCATTAGCACTTTTATGCATCACTATTTTTGTATTTGTTTGTTAATCTCCACATCCTTTGCTCATGATACTTCTGTATATTTGTACTTGTATTTAGATTTCATTTCAGTACAGCTTTGTCACTATATATTCCTTGTAATGAGTTTTGCTCATTTGAGGTTTGTTATTATGGTAAGTACCACAATACAACCACTAGAGCTTATAGGAGCCTCGATGTGTCTACATTTGCATTTTCTGAAACTTGTATCATATGTAGCAATAAGCCAGTGGTTATAATCTTAACTGTGGCTACCTGTGTATAGTTGCTAATGGAAGTTAAGTAAATGTTATGTATCTCTCATGACTCACATACTGCCCTTGGCTTAGTTTTGTGTTTCTTATGTAGTACACTTTTATTCACATGGAATTTCCCAGTGAATATAAATGCAGTTATTATACTGTTAGCATGTAATATGAACAATTAATGTTTTTCTGTTGTTTTATAGCTCTTCTCCATTATACCATGCTTTGTTTCCATTGTGCCTTGTATTCAGAAGACTGTTGTAAGTCTTTGGCTTTATGTCTGAAAATAAAACAGCCTTCAACGGCATACAGCTGCACTAAAAAGGTAGAAAAATCAGGTTGTGCATTTTACAGCAAGAACCATTAAAGCTGTTTACTCTGCTATGTCTAGAAGTTGTTCTGATATTACTTTGTAATAGTGCTGCAAATTATGAAACATTGAAATCTTTCTGTTTTACACTTCCGGTCAGGAACCAAAGTGTAATTAGGTACTTTATTCTAGGATGGAAGGACATCTCATTTGGATAGATCACTGTAGCCGAAAGACATTACTTACTTTCATTTCATGCTTCACAACATTCTGAACAGTGTAACAAGTTTCCGTGATACAGTGTAGCTTGTCATATGTTAATTCTTTCTTGAAGACTTCAGACAGTGGGAAGCACCCATATAGTGGTAACCATGCTACCTACTACAGGAAAAAAAGCTCATTCCCCTCTCTGGATGTTGTCATTTCAGCAGTCTGATAGCAATTGGTACTCCGTTTTACTCCCTTGTGTGGTCCAAGCTTTCCTGCGGTAAAACTACATATTAGCTGTCAGTTCCATCTCTCAGTCATTGTTTTCCCGTACACACGTGTGTGTGTGTGTGTGTGTGTGTGTGTGTGTGTGTGTGTGTGTGTGTGTGTGTGTGTGTGTGTGTGTGTGTGTGTATGGTGTGTGTGAGTGTGTAAAATGATGAACACTGTGGAAGCCAATGCAAAAACAGAGAAACAGAGGTGGAGAGGAACAGTAATGTGAGTGAGTATGTGTGTGTGTGTGTGTGTGTGTGTGTGTGTGTGTGTGTGTGTGTGTGTGTGCATCTGTGTCTGTTGATACCTGCTGTAATTTGCCTCATTGGTAGTTTAATGAATAGCATTTCAAGTAAAAGTGCCTCAGAGTATGCTGTTTATATGTCTTTATATACCTATATATTTATAGCTATCTATCAATCCCTCTCTCTCTTTATATATATATATATATATATATATATATATGTATATATATATATATATATTTTTTTTTTTTATTCTTTGTAAAAATATGTTGTTTATATGGTCTTGTAATTTGCCGGCATCTGTAGTTCAAAATATCTCAAATTGTAAGGAACCTTTCTTAGTGTTTAAGCAATTTTGTGCTCTAACTTTTTCCAACTGGAATGAACTTTTACACTGAATACATTTTAAATGTAGATGTTTTCTAAGCAAAGCAGAAATGTGAATCGAGTTATCAGAAATGATCCTATTTTTGTAAGGAATCTGGTCTTCAAACACATGACTGTTCAATGAAATATGATTTGCTGAATACAGTTCATGAAAAATGCATGTCTTTGAGGGATGGAACAGCCCTATATGTAATGGAGGGTGTGAGACAGTGTTTGCCTCTCCAAATTAGTCAGTAAAATTGGTTGATGTGGGCTGATTTCATTATTTCATTAATGTGAGCAAAGACAGTTGCATAAGTGAATATCTCTGTGGGTGAAAACAGTTCTTTGCTGCCTTTTAGGGAGTTTGAAAGAAATACTTATTTGGGGCTTCACCAGCAAAATATTTGGATTTTTCTAGACTGCTATATATATATATATATATATATATATATATATATATTTTTTTTTTTTTTTTTTTTTTGTCTTTATGTTTACATTCCTTCTGTGGGTTGGTATAATTGGGGTAGGAAGTTATAATTGTTAAGGTGCTTACCTTACAGACACAAGGCACAGGGTTTGATTTTCATCTTTAGGAAGCATGACTTTTTTGTCTTTATGTTTACATTCTTTCTGTGGGTTGGGGTTGGTATAATTGGGGTAGGAAGTTATAATTGTTAAGGTGCTTACCTTACAGACACAAGGTACAGGGTTTGATTTTCATCTTTATGAAGCATGAGTAGGCTTAAAAAGACCCCTGTGATCATTAAGCCTCGTAATCACCAATGAACTACGAAGAGACTAAACCTTCCCTAAAAAAGCAAGAGCTCCTTAAGTGTTTCTGATTAGTTTCTTTGTCAACATGATTCTGACTGTGTAATGCAGAGGTTGAAATTATGAGATGTTATTAGGAGTCATCCTGAACACTTAGTATAGTCTCCAGTTACACAGTACGTATAAAAGTCAGTTAACTGGGTCAGCTGAAAAATACTGTAAGGCTTACATTTCTCTAATGTCTTCAAACCAAGTAATAAATGAATACATGGATTATAATTTGCCTGAGCCTTTATGAGCAAATAAATAAACAAATAAAAAAGTAATTTAAGTAATTTACATCTGGCCTAGGACTGCTTTGATCTCATTCCAGCTGACTAGGGAGATCCTCCTATATAAAAACAGGGCACACCTTTCTGTGGATGTTAATGACAGCTGTATGAATGCACCATGCTGCATATGATACTATCTAGACGCATTTCTAAATGATTCAGAAGTCCCTCCCTGCATGTGCTGCCTTTTGATGCATCCTGCACTCCCCTCCTGCTGAGGGAAAGTAAATACTATTAAAGATCTGTAAAAGGTGAATTTGGGCAGATTTCTTGTGAAAATTCAGTTTTACAAACACATTCCTAAATTCTAATTTTTGTTGAATGTTTAGTTTTATTTCAGAGTCTAAGATTACCCTGGAGTTTATATTACAGAGGTGAGACTAGGACAGTGAACTAGGCTAGGTGTATATGTATCCTAGTGCATGAGCATGCATGCTTATGTGTGTGTGTATGTGTGTGTGTGTGTGTGTGTGTCTGTGTGTCTGTGTGTGCGCGAGCGTGTGCGCGCGCGTGTATGTGTGCGGGTGTGTGTGTGTGCAGTTAAGAGTCTCCTTGCATTGTTTTATATTCACTTAGTTGAATTTCACCTGGATGTTGTTATTGTTTAAAGTGAGGCAATCGGCAAGCCTCCAGCTATATATACGTATTTGATAAAACAGCTTGAACTAAAGGTTGTTTTACTGTTATTTCTTTGCTAGCTGCAGACAGAGGCAGATATGTATAAATGGGTGGGGTTGGAATTCCGTGTTTATCTGTGCTTAATTAAATAACGGTACTGCCCAGAAACATTAAGACATGAGAATATGTATTGCATCTTGAATAGCACAGGGGTATTTGGCTAATAAAATTAAATAGTTTGAGACTTGTGAACAGTATAATTAGGCTCTTGGAAATAAATAATGAATTACTATAACCACTGACACAAAGTCATCGGAAACCAATTTCAGGCTTGAATCACTCTCAAGGGTTTCAGAGGCAGGAAGAGATGTTTCTAGTGCAGGCTCTTTTTTCTTTCTTAGAATCAGAATTCCTAATCATGATTTCACTTTAGCAGTTAGCAGCTTTCTGATTTGCTTCCAGTGTAACCATTGCCTAAACTGTATTAGTGTGTGAGCATATTGTCTGCATTCCTGAACTGATGATCTCACAGTACTCAACATGATTTCCTTTTATGGGTTGCACACAGGGGTCATATTAGCAGGAAAAGATGCTGCAACATATTGTGTCAATGCTGGAGCAGCACTTACTAGCTGTCTGCCTTATCCCTCCCCCCAAGGTCCTTTGGAATGTTCACAGGAAGTTCATGATCTGTGAGCTCACTCTGTACTTGCAGAGGACACAAAATCCTTGAATTTATTTGATGATAATAAAAAAATAACAAATATGCAAGATAATGAAAGAACCATGCTTTAGAATGATCTCTCATCTTTTACCAGACAAACTTCAAAAACCTTTTCAGAAAAAGTCTAAAAACAGTAAAATGCTGCAGTGTTTTCTGGTCCTTGGTGACTAACATAATGAATGTTTCAGGTATTTGTTTATTGTGTCTCCTCAATACCCTATTACTTATGAGAGTACAAATCCTCATCATAATCTGCATGCTAAAAGGCAAATGAAAACTGCAAACACAAGGCAACAATGAGAATGAAAACAATTCAATATACCTGTTATCAGAAGTACACTGTATGCAATCAGCCATACAAAAATACATTATGGTGAGACAGTTTGTACAGGACCAACATTATTTGCTTGACAAAGTATAACAGAAATCTGTCTACAGCAGTGAAAAACCTTTTCTGTGATTATAAAGTTGCATTTTATATGCTGTAACTACAATGAACTTTTAGCTGCTGTAGAAGTAGTACCATAGTAGAAATGTGGACATTTTAGTGACTGTAAAAAGGTAAAAATTACATTTCATATATTTAAGGCCAATATATTACATGTTAGTATTTAGCATAGATTGTTGTAAAGTGTTGGTACCAGTTATGTGAAATCTAAGTGACTGAATTCAACACTGTGATGACACTGGTTGTCTGCCTGCATAGCGAAAGAAGTTATGTAACTAGTTAACCCCATTTGGAGTACAATAGGAATTTTGGAGAGACAACCTGTCTATGAACATAGTGCAAAGGGAAAAATATTAAGCTTTATTAATACCCACTTAAAGAAAAGAAGGAGAAAGGAGGTATGTTAGGAACTTAAATGTCTACATGCATTAAGAGAAATATGTAGAGTTGAAGACAATATTATTTTTATTTAATTAATTAATTAATTAATTAATTAATTAATTAATTAATTAATTTGCTTATTTATCCTTTGTTAACTGGGTTGTCCCAGTAGGCTAGTGATCTCTTTTCAGGAGAGAACCATGGTGGTATTTATACATCTTCTTTTGGCTGCTCCTGTTAGGGGTCGCCACAGCGGATCAACTGTTTCTATTTTTTCCTGTCCTCTGCATCTTGCTCTGTCACACCAACCACCTGCATGTCCTCTCTCACCACATCCATAAACGTTATCTTAGGCCTTCCTCTTTTCCTGTTACTTGGCAGCTTCATCCTTAGCATCTTTTTCCCAATATACTCTGCATCCCTCCTCAGCACATGTCCAAACCAACGTAATCTTACCTCTCTGGCTTTGTCTCCAAACCTTCCAACCTGGGCTGACCCTCTAATATACTTATTCCTAATCCTGTCCATCCTCGTCACATCCATTGCAAATCTTAACATCTTCAACTCTGCCACGTCAAGCTCTGACTCCCGCCTTTTTGTCAATGCCACTGTCTCCAACCCATATAACATAGCTGGTCTCACTACCCTCTTGTAGACCTTCCCTTTCACTCTTACTGGTACTCGTCTGTCACAAATCACTCCTGACACTCTTCTCCACCAACTCCATCCTGCCTGTACTCTCTTCTTCACATCTCTTCCACACTCTCCATTACTCTGAACTGTCGATCCCAAGTATTTAAACTCATCCACCTTCACCACCTCTACTCCCTGCATCCTCACCATTCCTCTACCCTCCCTCTCATTCACACACACATATTCTGTCTTAGTCCTGCTGACCTTCATTCTTCTTCTCTCTAGAGCATATCTCCACCTCTCCAGGGTCTCCTCCACCTGTTCCCCTACTCTCACTACAGATCACAATGTCATCTGCTAACATCATAGTCCACGGGGACTCCTGCCTGATCTCGTCTGTCAACCTGTCCATCACCATTGCAAATAAGAAAGGGCACAGAGCTGATCCTTGATGTAATCCCACCTCCACCTTAAACGCATCCGTCACTCCCACTGCAGACCTCACCGCTGTCACACTACCCTCGTACATATTTACTAGGAGAAATTTGACCAGGGCATCGGCAAACTTCCTCTATTCTTTTTGATAGATGCCATGGGATATTTTACATCCACTCGAGCTACAACTAACTGAAACAGATGGGACCTCGGCCTAACATCTCATCTGAAGGACAGCACACTCAGGAGTGCAGCACCTCCTAATGATGCACTGCAGTGTCAGCAGTTTGAAAATTAATGTAATCACATAGAATGGGAACAGAACCCACACACTTCTCATCTTTCAGCACCAGAAGCAAACATGCCACCTGCTGAGCCACTGACACTAATAAGGGGATGGCAAGGAGGAGAAATAATTGGGTGAGAAAGAATACTCGTGTCATGGCCACGATAAGAAAACACTGTTTTGTAAGGATGGTGGTGCGTACTTAAATAGAATACTTTAGAAGGTTATAGGGTCAATAACAGTGAGTGAATTTAAAATTCATGGGACAGACACACAGCAATTTTATTAGAGAGTGACAAATTGAGAATATTGATTATGATCAATATCCAGCAGAGATGAGACTCAAAATGATCAGGCAGAGTTTGCTGCTGTCAATTACCAGCGAAGCCAAGGTAATGTAAATACCTTTGCATCTGCAACTTAATGACCCACAACTTTTTATCTGTGCCATCACCTTACTGGGATTAAGCCCAGTAAGACATATCGGTCATATTAATGTGTGACGCATTCTTCATGTACAGTCTACATGAGTGTCCTAAATGGACTCATTTGCCATCCTCTTGCAGGAAAGATAGAGGTTCCATAGATCTCAGGAAGATTTTTTTATTTTTTATACAGAGAGAGTATGATTTCTACCATACCTTATAATTTGGTACTTTTATTCATCAAGAGGGAGCTACCGTCTTATTCCATATTGTTGAATGCTGTGGCTTTGGGTTTCAAGCACCTCAGCTGACACAGTACAACACTAGGTCGACTGATCCATCTTATTGCTGTTCATTTAATGTATTGCAGCATAACGCTATGCAGTCTGTTAATGTTCTGTATTGCATATAATTTTACTGCAGACAAAAAAAGAGTTCTAATGGCTTTTAAGTATTTTGCTGATCTTACGTCTTAAGCTTGATTTTTCAGTTTGGCTTCTGACCTAAAATAGAGTCAGTATTACCAGATGACTTCATTTGTTTATGATCCCATTTATATTTACTGACATGGAATCATTTCTCTAACTAAAAGGAAATGCTGCAGTCAGAAAAAACGAACCTAACAGCAACAGCTATTAAGTTATGGTGTGTTTATCCTCCAAAGTGTGGAGAGTTCTGATGCAAAAATTCTGCTATAGTTTACAGTGTTTCATGAATTTTAAGAGGATGACTGATAAGTAAAATTTAATAGCGGTACAGTCCTATTTTGTAAAAAATGACTAAGTTTACAACTTCCACATTAATGGCATTATGATACTGGTGATAAAGTCAGGTCATCATCACAATAAATAAGAATATGTCGTCTACCCAGGTTCTAATATGGATGCCCAGTGAACAAATTAGTAAAGATAAGCATCTTATATCAAGAACACCAAAAAACAGAATCAATGCATCAGCTTCTTAAAGAGGGAGCTTTCACACCTAAACCCTTGTGAAGGAGACCGTGCTGCCTGTACCTCCAAACCGAATCCATAGTTGCCGCAGCTTGTTGATAAGTATAGACTTCATAGAGGTTTTTCAGTAAAGTAGCCATGTCTTACTATAAAAAAATAGTTTTCAGTCAGATGGGCTTGGGGTGTTATAGAATCTCATCAATAATCAATACAACTTACAAAGTCAAGACAGGCTATGAACAAGAGCTATGGTGAGAAATGTGGTATGGTGCGACTTTTCCATTGATACATCATGAGTGTGTGTATATATATATATATATATATATATATATATATATATATATATATATATATATATATACATAATTCACAGGTTGTTAAGCCATATAATAAAAAGACATTTCAATTAATTAGAGCCAAGTTAGAAGTGTCAACATTTTACATGAAGTAGTAACCCACTGAGTCAAAAGTCATTTAGAAACAGGTACATGCCAAGTTAGAAGTATTAAAAAGTTCTTTCCATGGAAAATGGATTCATAGTCATAATTTACACCTACTGCAGTTTCAGGTTTTTATTCTGTCTTTATAATTTCCTCTGAGTTTATATAAACATTTCAAAGTGGTTTTATCTGACTAGGGTTATGAATCATGGAGGAAGCTAGGAACCCTGGCTTTATGTTAGGTCAGAGGTTTATAAATACATAGTAAGAAATCAAGTTTAGAACCAAAGGTCAGCATTAACTTTAAAAACAATTAGAACTTATTATTTTATCTGCCTTATAACTCTATAGTTGTTATTATAATGCATTTATAGCTGTATTTTGATATATGCATAAAAGCATTTGGTTCCATAGCCTTACTAGCCATTGCATGAAAAACTTCTACCCTTTCTTGCTGGTGTTAACACCTATTTCATCTAGTAAATTACCAGACACTGTGCTTGTTGCATGCATATTGTAAAACATACAGTGATCTGATACAACATTCCAAACTAAAAAGAAACCATACTAAATTAATAAAAGAATGAAAAAACTAAAATACAACCCCTCCTAAATAACTAGTAAGAGCATAATGTTATGTTGGAAGAGATTTCTGTTATTTGTCTTATTTAGTTCATTTACCTGAAGTTAGTTTGGTGAGATATCATTATCCTCGGTCACAAGTTAGACGTGTGCTTTTAGAAGATATGAATGACTGAAACAAGGCTCACATCCAGTACATCATAACGGGGGACATTCATGAAAGCAGTGCAATGTGCACATGGGAGCAACAACTTTTAGATTCAACAAACTCTGCGCAATAACTCGCAATCACGTGCAAATACAGAAACTTTCGTGGCATGAAAATGACAGCATAAGTAGCTGAATTTTATGTTAATGAAGAAAATCAACACAGTGGAGCGATTCAACAACCTCTAAAGCAACTGTGTAGACTCTGTGTTCGTGTTGGCCGTTTATTCGGAAACCTTTCAAATAAAGACACGGAAAGGAGTCTACACGGAAGCAAGGGCAGGTAAAAGCTCTTAAATTTTGTACAGAACTGTCCTCAGCATGTAACCCACACATATTATGACCCAAATACACAATGTGGATGCTAGAATATCACAGTTACAAAATAAAAATTAAATTTGTAAGGGCCATGACATAAATATACCTTTGCTCCCCCACTCCCAAAAGAAAATGTAATTGTACATAATGCAGGCTGCTACAATGCTTGAACATCCTGAAACAGAGTATTGTATTGTACTATAAGCATATGTAGTATGTAGCAGATATATGGGCAAAAGAATAGCCTCCCTTGTGTTTACAACATTGTGCTCCTATGCAGTTTCTCCTCTGACACAGATACTTACAGTGTAGATTCCAGGCTCTCAACATGATGAAGATGCAAATTAGGCAAAAACTCATTGGTATTGCTGAATCCCAAAAAAGAGTAACCCTGTCGGGATGTTCACTCTGTGAAGGCAGTTCCACGGTATTTTTGTTTTCAATGGATGTCAACAGTGAGTGATAACATCGGGAGTGTGTTTGAGGTTACACTTTCAAAGTTGTACATGTCAGTCTGTGGAGGGTGAAGGTGCATGTAAGCTGTGCACAAATCACAGGTTGTATGTTATCCTTAGAATTGTGTTGTAAAATGTGTCTTCTCTGTCCATTTTAAATAAATTTTGTACATTTTTAATGTCCTCCTTTGTGTGATGGTGCACATAGCAAACCATAGCGCAATGGAGGAATGAATGAATGGCAGCTTTTGTTATGCTTGTTTTGTAAATACTCTTGTGGCACCATGTGTATGTGTAGGGCTGGAGCACAGAAAGTATGCAGTTCAAGTACAGGGTGGACAAGCTTTCCATTTCATACTGAATGTTTGCATGATATCATGGGAACAGAGGAAAGTAATTACAATTTTGCCGTGCTTACTTTATTTATGCATAACTGTGCGAAGGTGCAAGAGGGCGCACCTATTGCAATGATGACCAAGCAGCAGGTGTGTGTAATAGATGCTAATTATGCAATGACCCCCCCATTAATATTCTAAAACGTGCACGCTGATTGGACAGCGTGCCCGTCGTAAATCAGACTTATACTAATGGAAAAAAGTCCGGTCACCCGGACTTTTTCCATTAGTATAAGTCTTTTTTTTTGTATGTGTTGAACAGCAACAGAGAACTGAAGAGCTTCATTGCTGTTATCTTGCTATGTTAAATGCATTTAACATAGCGAGATAGCTTAAAAAAAAGCAATGGAGATCTTCTACATCTGCATGTGCTAGAAGCTAAAGTCAATGCTGCTGGTGCTGATGACAATAGGTCTAGGCCGAGAAGGAGAAGAGTGTTCAGGCCCAGGGTAACTTATCAGATGCTACATGACCTGGAGATTGTAGAGTGGTACAGGCTGGACATGGACACCTCTGTGAGCTCTGCCTCTCTCAACTCAAAGCCATAACTAATCAAGGGAAACCCATCCTAGGGGAAACTAAGTTATGTGTAGCCCTTAGAATATTAGCTACAGGTACTTTTCAAAGACCAACTGGAGACATGATGGGTGTGTCACACTCATCAGCATTCAGGATCCTCCACCAATTCCTGGATGCTATGCTCCTATATGCCAGTGAACATATATGTTTTCCTTGTAGTTCTGAGGAGAGGGATAGCAATACAGTGCTACCCTGTAGTATACTACCCTAAAGTACTGGGTGCCATAGATTACACTCATATACACATCAAGGCACCACCTGGTGAGCAGGGTAGAATCTACATTACTAGTAAAATAAAAATACAAAACACCACCAAACCTGTACTGAACACTAACACTTGACAAGCTTTATTAACAGAAAAAGACTAAGCGCTTTCACCCTGTGGCTCCCAGGGCTTCATCAGAGTAACTGTTAAAATTCAAATGCAAGCTTAAGTAAACTTCTTAACACAGTCACATGATCAATGCAACAAAGAAGTGCATGAATATTTATTTAAAAAGACAGTACATCAGTATGAGCAAAGTGATGTGTTCAATAGAAATCAGCTTTAAGTATACGTATAGATGTATATTAATTCACTTATAGCAAATTGTTTTAAAATGCTTGTGCTAATAAAATAAATATATTGTATAACTTAGTTAAATGCTGATTTAAAAATGTTAGATAAAAAATGTTAAATATAAAATAACACTGGTTACACTACATAATAACTACATTGCCCTTTGTATATTTATTGTATATTTATTGTATTTATGGAACCAAGGAACCAGAATAAACAGCCTTTAAATATTTTCAAATCTCCATTGCCCTTAATTTTAACTTTAACTTTAATTTTAACACCGGAGCTAATGATATATTGTCATTTATGCCAGGATAAACAGTGGCATTAGTTCTTAGTTGCCACTCAAACTCTAGTTTCTCAAGATGTAGGTTCAAGTCTCCACCCCTACCATAATCAAACACTCTGTTGATGACAAAAACAGAATTTTTTTTAATTATTACAATTCTTAGAATGCATATATAATGCATTCTCTTTTTTCTCTTTCTTGATGTCTCTACTATGTTCTAATATCCTTTCCTTATGTTTCCTAGTGGTTTTACCCACATAGAAAACAGGACAGGACATACAGGTAGCTAGATAGATCACTATCTTGGTACTGCAGTTGCATTTACCAGGACATGGAAGGGTACAATAATAACCATCAGTTGCAACATATGGACCTGTGTTAATCAATTTACAGGCCTTACAAGCATTACACTTTTACATTTTGGAGACTAAAACCTCTTGTTTTTGTTTGTTGCTTCTCCAATAAATTTTTGATGTTAGGACCCCCTACTATAGTAAATTTGATGCCAGGCAACTCACACAACCTGTACCTCCCCATGTACTGGCTGTGTGTAGCTTACATCAGACAGAGTCAACCCTGAAGTCAAAATGTGTCCACTGCTACATATGCAAGGTAAGTCCTGAACCCAGAGTGTAGTTTTTGAATGATGTTATGGTATACTCCTGTATTGTGTAAGTTGGAACAGTAATTAAATAAACTGTACTGTGGATATGTGCAAGAAGTACTTTAACATGTGACAACAAAGTGACTTTTACTTTCCTTATATGTGTCCATTAGTAAGTACTAGGTCTCAGGGGTCAAAGATTTACACAATCCTACCTCTGAAATATACTGATGCTCACTACATGGCCTTATTTTTGCACCATACCTTTGTACTGGAAACTCCATAAAGAGAGACATTAGGCAGTGCTAATGCACATTGCAGTTTATGACTTCACAACCCCTCCCAGGATCAAACAACAGGAAGCAGAACAAGGAGAGTAACAAGAGCATCATATCCTTGTTTGTGCCAGAACAGTATCAACATTGCTTACCCACAAAAGTACAGGCTATGCTTGTTTGTGACATAAAAGTACATGAGCCCCCCCCTTCCCCAAGAGCAGTGTAGCTTTGTTTGTGCCTTAACAGTAACTCAGCAATGATACCCGAAAAAGAACAGTATATGGTTGTTTGTGCCATCCAACCTGGCCTTCAAATGACTCGCAGTTATATGCACACACATTTTAAGGCCAAGGATATTGAATGCCTTACACACTTGAATGTCTCACAGTGCTGCTCAGAAAACTGATGAAGTACCAAGAAACACAGACAAGTAAGACAAAGCTGTATATTTGAAAATAGAATCCTAACAAGTTGTGTGATCAGTAAGTACACTACATCCAGATATAATAAAGAGGGTTAAAAGTACCAGTCACAACTGAAGATCTTGTAGCAGTGTACATATTGATGCATTAGTCTGTGTGAACTATGACTTCAGTTCTTGGCTTCAAAGCTGTTTTTGTGGCAAAGAGGGCTATGGCATCCAAGCTGTTTTCTGAATCTGCAGTGGTGTGAGAGTTCAAATCCTGAACTATGTAGAAATATCCGATGTGTAGTATCATTTTGTAGTGTGTATGTCATACCTTGCTTTTGCTCATTCATGCATGTCTCCCTTTCTATATATTTTCTTACTTTTCTTATTTTTTTTATTCCACTGTTCTTGTTATGCACCACATAGTGCAAACAAATGACTACAGGTTTTGCTGTGCTTATGTGGCTTGCATAAAGCACGGCATTGCTGAAACTGTATCACTTAGGAACCATACAGGCAGACATAGAAACTGGATACATGCAATAAATGCTTTTGGCCATTGCAAAATCCCAGTATGGAGTAACTGTCACACATTTAAATGCAGCTCGCATTTGCACACTGCTTACCTATGCACAAAGAGCTGTATCTCGCATGCGTGTGCACTTAGTTAACCATAGTGTAAATCTGCTGCCCAATGCACACAACTGTTTAGATATTTATAGAATGTCCTGATTTTGACATCACATTTTTACCCTGCTCCTCATAAAAAGTTGGTTTTCTGGCAAATAATTTGAAAATACTTGACAACTGAAGGAAAAAAACAATGACAGACATTTGAATTTCAAAACTCCTACCCTTCAGACAATTCACATTAATGTAAAACATATTATTCTATCAGCTGTATAGGTTTGTAAGAGCAGTATGTAAAATGTGTCCCTATGTTTGGTCCTTTTTCAGCCCAACATGTATGGCTTTGTCCGGACTTCTCGCTATAAAAGGTTTACAGGTATGGCCCAATGTGCTATGGAAATGTATATATGATGCTCCCTGATTTCAGTCCATGTGTTGGCCACACACCACAAGCATTAAAAAACCTGAGGTCTAATTTTATTGTTTTCCACACACATGTATCAACCACATGACAAAGTTTAATTTATAATGTTGTGTGCTCCCTCATGGATAGGGCCATTTGGTGGTGTTCACAGCCTTGCTCTGCAAAACTCAAATATCCAAATATGTTCAATAAAAGTACTTGTACTGTTATACAGCTAGGCTTCTAAGCAGCCTAGTGCTATTAGTCTATTAGCCTCATATGAAGCTATGACCCTATATGCCTGTGCAGGCCTCACAAGCTGTTGTTCCTCACATGGCCTGCTGATGTCATCTACTATAAGTTCAGCTGCACTCCTGTATAAGTCAGACTTGTTCTGTGGTACTTGCATTAAGTACTGCATTCGGTAGTCTGTGCATTTAGATAGGTAGGGGTTCTGTTTTCCAGTTGACTGTGTGTGTGTGTGTGTGTGTGTGTGTGTGTGTGTGTGTGTGTGTGTGTGTGTGTGTGTGTGTGTGTGTGTGTGTCTAGTCAACAGAATAGAAGTGCTATCCTGCAGTTACTTCTCCAGTGGTATGGCTGGCCATTTTTTGGATAGCTGTTTATCTCTACACAGTCATTCCATACTGGCCTCCCAAGCTGTTCTCTCTCACATGGCCTGCTCATGTCATCTCCTATAAGTTCACCTGCACTCCTGTCGAAGTCAAACTTGTTCCACGGTGCAAGCGTTAAGTACTGTGTTCCATAGTCTGTGCACTTAGGTAGGGGTTCTAATCTCACTGCAGTCACCTGGGTGTGTGTGACTCTAGGCAGCAGAGTATACATAGTATCCTACTGTTATCTCTCTAAGGGCATGACTGGCCATTTTTTTGTTAGCTGCTCATCCCTTCACAGTCATTCCATATTGGCCTCCTAAGCTGTTGTCTCCCATAGGGCCTGCTGATGTCATCTACTGTAAGACCACCTGCACTTGTGTGTAACTCAGACTTGTTCCATGGTGCATACATTAAGTATTGTCTTCCTTAGTCAGTTCACTTAGGTAGGTAGGGGTTCTATTCTTACTGCAGTCAACTGTGTGTTTGTGTGTGTGTGTGTGTGTGTGTGTGTGTGTGTGTGTGTGTGTGTGTGTGTGTGTGTGTGTGTGTGTGTGTGTGTGTGTGTGAGCTGTAACTTGATATTACAGACAGCATTTTACAGTAGGTGGGACACATCTCATTCTCAACAGACACTGCTGATGTCATCAGCTATAAAAACTTGTCAGACACAATGCAAGTCAGACTTCTGCCATGGTAATTAATGTCGCTCTTCTACTTTGGACACAATAGAAGAGTCTTTGTGGGTTCTGTTTAGTCAGCTTTATTTTATACAAACACATAACTATAGAAGTTTACTGACTTTAACTTAAGTAACTTATATACATACTAACAACTGTGATAATGCATGCTCTCACTCTGGCTGCTCTTACAAAATGATGTGTCTGGAATTTATACGTGCACATACAGCCTTGACATGCTTCTTAAAGATACAGCACATTTCACTTGTATTCTGATCTACATCCTCCCTCTTTGAGAAATAGATCATAGTATGCTATGAGTCTATTTAGCATGCAGAAATCACAGGTAATTCTTTGGCATGCATTATACAATACTAAGTACATATATATGTATGTATATATATATATATATATATATATATATATATATATATATATATACATATATATATATATATATATATATATATATATATACACACACACAATCAAGCCCACATTCCTGCATATTTCACACTAGGCTTTGATACTTGTCCATATCATGTGATATACAATTGAGAATTAGATTTAGCAACTGGAACTGTCTCTACAAAATGTTTGACCTATGGAATGTCTGGAACATTTTCTGGAATGGAATCAGAATTTTGAACACATTCTGGTATGGAAACAGAGTCTGCATCACATAAACAATGTTGTGATTGTGATGATGATTCTTCCTGTACCAGAATCATCATCACCATCACAACATTGTTTCTGTGATGCAGACTTTGTCTGCAGTTCCTCCTATATTCCATACCCTCGGAGTTTACCAGGTAGATCTTGGATTGACACAGATGCCTGCAATCTGGCTAATTCGATCAAAATTTTTCGTTGTCTGGATTCATACCATCTCTCCTTCCCTCAATGGACGAAATAATCTGCTTGATCTATTGTAACTAGATTTCTGGATATTATGCTTCTTACCCAATTGAGCCTTGATAGTTTTATTGTTCTTAGGTTTAGGCTTCAATAAACTGGAAGTAATAGGCATCTTAGTTCTAGTTTGCCTGGAAAGTAGTCTTTTAGCAGGTGAGCCAAGAATACCATCACTGGGTATGTTTCTGATATTAAACAAATTCAAGAATACATCGGTATTGTCATGCTTTGACCTTTGAAGTAACTGCTTTGCACTCTGCACTGCTTGTTCAGCTAGACCATTGGACTGATGATATTCAGGACTACTAATGACATGTACAAAGTCCCATTCTTTCACAAATTTCTGAAACAACTGACTAGTAAATTGAGTACGAATTATCAGAAAGAACTTTGTGAGGACTACCATGAACTGAGAAATTGCGTTTCAACTTAATAATAACAGCAGTGGATTTTAGGTTAGGTAGTAGATCAATCTCAAGCCAGTTTGAATAAGAGTCTACCAAAACCAAGTAGCATTGATTGTTGCACTCAAAGAGATCACTTGTAAATGTTGACCAAGGTAGTTCAGGAACTGGATTTAGCTGAAGTGGTTCTCTTTGCAAATGCGGTCTAGTACTATTGCATACTGAACAAAAAGAAAGTACTTTATCAATGTCTTTTGGTGATGAAGGCCAAAATACTAATTCTTTCTCTCTTCTCTTAGTGGATGCAGAATCTGGGTGACCACGAAGCAAAATCTGGATTTATTCTTGTTGTAAGGAAGCAGGAACAACAATTTTCGGACCTTTGAAAATAATGCTATCTTCCATCAACAATTCATCTCTGTAAAGAAAATAGGTTTGCACTTCAGGTGATACACTAGATTGCATTGATGGCCATCCACCATTAATGTAGTGATTAAGCTTCTGCAAAATTGTATCAGTCTGAGTGTGATCTCTTAACTCTTCAAGTCTAGTGGTAGAAAAATTACGCACTGACATCACATCAATGTCAAAATTCTCTGTGTCAAGCTGTTCTGTCGTATTTCTGGGCGATCTGGATAAGGTATCAGCCAGATAGTGAAATCTGCCTTTCGTTTAGACCATTTTGAAATTATACTTTTGCAATATGAGCATCATTCTTTGTAATCTCACTGGAGTGGAATGCATAGGCTTCTTTAGAATAGTGAATAGAGGTTGGTGGTCAGTTTCAATCTGAATAGCTCAATCATAAATATAATCATGAAACTTGGAATATGCAAATACTATTGCCAAAAGTTCCTTCTCAATCTGAGTATATTGCATCTCAGTTTGGGTTAGTGTTCTAGATACATAGGCTACTGGTCTGCCCTCTTGAAGTATATTTGCGCCAAGACCAAATTTTGAAGCATCACAGGAAAGAGTAACTAGTTTGTTCACATCATAGGTAGGTGGGGTGGCAATTTCCTGCTTAGGATCTCCAATTTGACAAATCTCTATGGCTTTGCTCAACATTAAATCACTGTCACAAAGTAAAATCTTTCTCACAGCAGCACCGTGAATACCACACACAAGCCTCCTTTATCAGCTCATCTTTTAAGTCACCAAACCAACATGTTTTAGCTTTGTTTCTCAGATCAGTTATATAAGCTGCAAGTGTTTCCCCTGGTTTCTGATCTCTCATGTAAAACAAATGCCTCTCTAATGTAATATTTGTCTGGGGGTTACACATTTCTCTGAACTTACGCTTCAGACACTCTGGGTCTTCTCTTGATTCAGCTTGTACAAGAATATGACAGTTTTCACCTTCTCCTTCATATACTGCAGGTGCATACACAAATGAACACTCTCTTTCTATCTACAGATTGGTAGGAGTTCTATTCTCACTGCAGTCATCTGTGTGTGTGTGTGTGTGTGTGTGTGTGTGTGTGTGTGTGTGTGTGTGTGTGTGAGTCAGCTATAACTTGATATTGCAGACAGCTATTTTCCACAAGCAGGTGGGACACTGTTATTCCCATATGCTCAACAGACAATGCTGATGTCTTCGGCTATATCAGAGTACTGTATATGCATGTATCTCACCAGGGCTTGATTAGACAGTAGCTTAGATGTCAGGCAAACATCACATCATGCGATACAAGACAGATTGAAGCGACGTGTTTTAATCTGTACACATACATCATGGCATGGTGTGTAAGCTCTGTGTTAGCTTGATGAAAAAGCCCTGTGGGGTGTCCTGCTGATGCATGTTTCTGGTAAGCTACATGCAGCAGAGAGGATGATAATGAAGTTTGCTGAAATAGTAAATGAAAGTGCTAACTTTATTCCTTGTGTTGGAGTGGTTTGTTTCCTTCCATTTTTGGAATTAGTTCACTGTTTTTTAGTTTTGTCTTTGACATTGTGAAAGATTGCTGTGTGATGGATAACTTAAAGTTGTTTGCTGCCAAGCTGATTGTGTGGCCAACAAGGATAAGGCACCCATCTTGTTTTTTGAAGGTGCACTGGAGAGAGGGTCTATATTAAAAGACCAAATGTTTAGGTGATCGAACACCTAAACATCGATCTTCGAATATCGAAAGCAAAAAACGGCGAACGGCCGATTTAACGCAGGGAACGATTTCCCTTGGTTGTTTGCCGGAGTTTGCTATTTGCCCACTGTTGAATGATCTTGGAGTTGGTATATTTAGTTGGAAGAGGCACAGCCCCCACGTTGGGGGGTGTGGGGGGTGAAGCCCCCCACTTAATTTAGATGTAAAGTAATGTTTTTTGTGTTGTGGCCGAGGGACGTGCTTCCCTGGGACGTTTGACATTGTGCAGTTCCATATTAAAAGATAGATGCTTAGGTGCTTGATCACCTAAACAGTCGGTCTTCTAATATAGACCCATAGAGAGAGATTGGAAATCCCGATGTCTGCAGACATACTTCCTGTGTAGTAACAAACTGTATTTCCCCTTTTTTTCTTTCACCTTCTGCCTTACTTTATTGGGTGATGGGGTGGTGCATTGTGATAATGCGTTGTTTGCGTGATGCACTGCCTAGCATAAACAGGTTTGGCTATGCTAATAAGTTTTGCATGTAGAGCAGCACTGAGCAAAATGGACAGCTGGACCACCCAGGTAGCAGACAGCCAAAAATAGAAACTGGATACTTTCTAGTAATGTAATTGTGCGTCGTGCAAACCTGCTAAGTGCAGTTGCGCTGTGGTTAGCAGCGAGAACTTAACAATGAATACTAACTTAGGAGATGTTATCTAACTTACTCTGTGGTAGCAGATGTTAAATCTAGGTCTGAAGAATAGACTATCCTCTGTTTGAGTACAAGGTGTGCAGTTGGTTTTCCTTTACATAGTTGAAAATCATATTGTCAATCGTCCTGTTGTGCGAACCAAAAGGACGAATTCTGCATGTCAAACGTCGCCGAAGTTCGAAACTCAACAAATCGAACAGCAGATTCACTGAGTTTTGAACTACAATGTCGAACACACAATGTAATGCAGGGGCCTGCACCCCCTACATCCCCCTACTTTAATATTCTAACTCCAAGATCACACTACAGTGGGGAAAGGGTCCATTTCCTAATCCTTACTATAGTGCAATCTGCACCCAAAATGCCGAATCTGTAATGAAAGAATGTCACTGTGCATTCGTTCATTGCACATTCGAAGCATTTTTTAGACTTTTCAAAATCTTGAAAAAGTCCTTTCAAACTTGTGGCATTCTCAGATGTGCAGTACGCACATATGAAGGTAAACCGTGCATTTTTTGTTTTACTGTTGTGACATTGCAATGAACTGACACACAGAGAAAGAATTTCCCAACTTTCCTGTGGCAATAGTTGTCAGTGCAGGACTAACATCCATATGGCCCAGGGTTCAACTACAGCATATGTCATTCAATTTTCATGCTGCACCAATTCACATTATAGTCACTCTCATTTATAACAGTTGACCTAGTGTAGCTTATATAATATTTATATGATTTAGGACTGACAGAGTAATATTATGTCAGTTATGTCATTATTTATTAATCTATGTATTGTTCAGTTAATAGCAAAAGTATGAGTGTGTGTATAATGTGTACTGTGTTCAGACAATTATATTCCTTCTATGTGGCTTGGCATACCCTTCCTATTGAACCAATACAGTTACAGAATCGTCTCTATCTTAAATAACAGAAATTGCATTAGTTACCAAACTTCTGCATCACTTACCATTACACAAACACTTTGTACCCTTTTCACTCTGTTTACTCGATGGTAAGAGATGAGCAGGTTTTTCAAATGTTGCCAAATGAGAACGTGCCCCCTCCGAGTAAACACGATACATGCAATTAGTGGGAAGATATCATTCTTCATTGGACTTGCTCTGTGACAGGCATGGAAGGCACTTCTGGTGAAGGTTTGAGATTTAGGACTCAAAGGTGGGGTGTTCAGGAGTCCAGATTGTTTGTTGACCTCCTGGTGAATAACCATGGGGCCCGGCTCCTGCAGAGGCACTATCATGGCTCACATTCAAGGACAGAGGCATGGAATAGTCTGGCCCAGGCTATGACCAGTGTTAGTGGTATCCCCCACACTGGTAAACAGTGTAGGAACTACTACAAAATCCTCAGGATGAGGAGGAGGAATACCCTCAACCACTGGATCAAGGAATGTTGGACTTGTGGCACCCCACAGATGTGTAAGTATGACTTTCAGACATTACTTGTACTAGCTTAAAGCTGTATCTAGTTAGGCTTCGTATTCATAATGGTATTCTGTTTTTTCCCAGTTGAGGCGGATCATGATCTGAATGTTAGAGCACAGGAAGGTCGATTGTCAAGGATGTGAGCAGCATGTGGTATGTATACATCACAACAGTACTGCTATTGTAGTATTAAAAGTTAAACACTGCTTTGTGATACCTCTTAACAGGTTTTGCAGAATGTTCAGATTTTTGTGTCATATTCTTGGCTTGCTTTTCATTAATTGTGTTTGTCTAACAAATCTTAGCCAATGCATTGAGGACTGCAGTCAGAAAATTACATTTGTGTCTCATACTTCATACCTTTCAGAACATCTGTGCTACTGCAAAACTTGTTATTGTATCACTGTTCTGGGTTTGTAGAAGAATATGTAAAATGTGTTGCTATCTGTGCGCCTTTGTACTCCCAGTAGTTATTGCTTGGTCCATGTGTGGCTGTAAGAGGTTGTGAGGTATGGGCTTAGCTAATTTGCAATGCAGTAATACCTGTCAATGGTACGGATTTCCACAGATTGTCCAATTATTATATAGTTACAGATATAACTATGTCTTTCAGTCACATAATTGCATAAGAGTTGAGGACTGACGTCACTAAATAATGTCAGATGTGAGATTCAGACCCCAGACCATTCAGAAAAGTCATGCAAGTGCAAAACCTGTTATTGTATCATCTTAATAAGTTTGCAAGAACAAGTATGTAAGAATCATCCCTATTTTTCGGACTTTGGCTCTCTATTCCATATGACTTTGTCCACATTTATTGCTGTAAGAGTTTGAGGTCTATGAATACAGTATTATAACATACAGCATAGATCTCGCAACTGTAAAAGAAAAGTATGCATGCAGTACACTGTGGGAACACAGACCACTACAGTTATAGAGAGTAGTCAGCAGTTGTGGGTTCAAACACCACAATTACCAAATGAGCAGGTACTGTTATGTTTTCATCATTATTGCACTGTAACTGCTGATCTCTCTAGCAGTGGCAGAAATGGCCTGCTGGAAAATGTAATTAGTAGAACTGGAGTCTGCCTAAGGGCAATATATGTGTACATCAAGGATTGCTAGCTGAAATCTGGACTATAGTGTGCACCTGTTATCAACTGGGTATTGAGACACTTTATAAAAAAGTTTGTTTACAGTTTGTATTGTTATAGTGAAGGTAACATAAAGGAGTGAATTAATTGTGTACTGCTATTACTGCTCCCTTTTTCTTCTCTCTCCCCCCGCCCCTTATATTCTTTTTTCCTTTTTTTTCCCACACCACAGTGGGGTAAGCCTGCCCCATGAGAGCCACCTACCCCCACTCCAGGGGCTATTTTACCATGTCCCAGCACACTCTGATAGCGCCCTCTCTGCTGTCCCTGCACTAATTGGGCCTTCAGGTAGTTCTGCCCTGCAGGATAGTCCAGTGCCAGTGGTTCTCTCCAGGAGCAGTGGCAGATGTAGTGATTTTATTACCTGCAATGAACTGCCAGGGTTGGTGCTTAGGGTTGTGCACCACACAGTTGGTGCATGCCTATGCTGGGTAGAGACACTGCTCTTCATCGTTGTTCTGAATAATACAAGGAGACACAAATATCAGACACTGCAGCCATCGGCGCAGTGAGGTGAGAGTGATGACAGTCCATTGAGTAAGGACTTGATTTTCACCATCTCCAAGCTTTACATCCATGGGCTCTTGATGTCTCCCCTCACCTCTCCCTCTTGTGTCCTTTGCCATCCCTATGTCTAGTCTTGTATGTCCTGTTTGTCTGCCTTTGCTTACTCACCTACCCATCTTACCTTACCCATACATACCTAGATTGCTACCCCAACATTCCTTTCTCTCACTGCCAAAAAGGAAAAAAGGGCACCTGTACCAAAAAAATATTGTCCCATACATAGCTCTCCATTTCACACCAGTGTCTTCATGACACCCTTGATTTGCTCCAGTTGGTTATACAACATGATTGTCTTGTGGTCACCTCTCTCTCTGGAGGTGAGAATCCAAATTCAGCTAATAGTCTTCACATATTATCAGGTTTTGCTGGTGCAGAAATGGATAACTATGTTTCTTTCCTACACCCTTCCTGCACATTCCTGCCCTCCTTTCACTTTGTTTTTCCCCCTGCTTGCTTCCCATTTCACCCCTTTCCTGTCTTCTTCATTTCTTTTCTTTAGAGAATCTGTGTGCAATGGTCCACGATAGTGTGCATCGTGCAATGACACACACCTACAAGAAAAGCAATTGCAACTATTATATAAACCTGTATTTGAAACCACTACCATGTTCCACAAAAATGATGACACAGATTCATAAGTATCCCAATTTATAATATTTCTTTACACGTAAAAGTATGTGAAACTGTTACATACACCTGTATTCAAACTCAGTACCATCTGAACAAAAACAAGGTTGGATCACTGCATAAACAGATGGTGCTACAGAGTCAGTTGAGTAGCAGGTATATTTTACACACTGAGTAGAAAATTGCAGACTTCACTGCTGTTGCATACATCTTCTACTTAACTGAATATTTGGCTGCAGGTAGTAATTGACTTCAGCCAGTGATCAGTTCATTTCTTTGGCCACATATAACTGGTTCCAAATAAATCTGTTGCCAAAACTATTCCCTACTATTTTCATTTCTGTTATATATTAACATTTTATTTGCCTTGCATAACTAGACTGCATGATGTGCTGCATGGCACACACATGTTTTATAAAAATAAATGGGGATTGTGCTCTAAGGCTTTGTAAAGCATTAATGTCTATCATGCAATGATGATTCATACACAAGCATTGGGGAGTACAAAGGGTAAATATGACCATAGATTGTGACAGTTCATATTGATTGTATAAAATACACCTGCTAAAGAACTGACTCTGTGTCTGGATGGGTTAATGAAGTATTGCGGAGGCAGATGGTACTGGGTTTGAAATGGGCTGTAGGCATGAATTTTACAAGTGTGTATGCTAATTTTACATACATTTACTGATACTACTGCTTTTTACTGTTGCTTAGCAATGGTACACATTGCACGCCATCACACAATGATTCTTTAAAGAAAGGGAATGGAGAAGATAGGAAAGTGGTGAAATGGGGAGCAAGCAGGGGGAAAAACAAAGTGAAAGGTGGGCAGGAATGTGCAGGAAAGGTGTAGGAAAGAGCCATAGGCATCCATTTCTTTAACAGTAAAAACTGATCAGATGTATACAATATTAGCTGAATTTGGACTGTCACCTCCAGAGTCAGAGGTGACAATGTCATAATCATGTTGTATAGCCAACTGGACTGAGAATCAAGTGTTTCAAGTAGACACGTGCGAAATGGAGAGCTATGTATGGGACAATTTTTTTTGGGGGGGGGCGGTACCCTTTTTTTTGGTGGGAGAGGAATGTTGGGGAGGGGACATAGGCATGTCTGGGTCAGGCAAGTTGGCAAGGTGAGGAATCAATTGCTTACAGACAGGATGTACAAGACAAGATACAGGGATTGTGAAGGACACAAGAGGGGGTGAACACCATGGTTAGGGTGAGTGTGGGGAAACTGAGGTCTCATGGATGTCAGGATAGGTGACGGGGGAAAAGTCCTCACCCAGTGAATTGTTACCTCTGTCCCCTCACTGGGCCAGTGGACGAAGTGCCTGACATGTGCTTCTATGGCTGGTACTCTGTACCAGTATGGAGAGCAGGTGCTTCATGCAGCATAGGCATATGTTCACTGTGCGGTGCACAATCCTACGCACCATACCTGGCAACTCATTCCTGGTGATAAATGCACCCCCCCCCCCACTGCTGCTTCCAGAGAGGACTGCAAGTCTATCCACTTAGGTAAAACTACCTGAGGGCCCAGGTAGTGCAGGGGGAGAAGAAGGGTTGCTGCCAGGCTGCAGCCAAGATGTGTTGGGCCTCGGTGCTGTAGCCGGTGGAGTGAGAGCAAGAAGATCACAGGGCACCTGCCTACCCTGCTGTGCTGTAGTAATAAAAGAAACATGAACATACAATTATAAAATAAAAAAGCAAATAAATGAAAATAAAAAATAGACACCTAAAAATAAATATGTGAACAAAGAAAAACAAAAAATAAACATATTAATAACAAAAATAACAAAAAAACAAATTATATAACAACAAATACAAACAAAATCAGACATAATAAATTAAATCAAAGAAATACAAAATTATACATAATAACAGCAAAATGCAAACAAATCAAACAAGAACAAAGAAGAAAAGGGGTGGGGTGAGAAAAAAAAGGAAAACATTACTAACTTTATAGTTAATATACAAAAGCTTTCTACAATTATTTCACTCTATTCTGTTACGTTTTACTTTTAAAACCATTTTTAAACCTATTACCAGCTCCTAAGAAATTTCTTTATTACTTTGAAGACTATCCAGTTATTAACAAATGGACACTGTAGGACTGATCAGATTGCAGCCAGCAATCATTCATGTGTGCATATATTGCACATATGCATGATTACACTTGACAGCAGACCATTCATGGCAGAGGTACTGAGGTCTGAAAGTAACTTGCTATAATGATGATTAGCTAACAGTATGGTGTATATAATGCTGAAAACATAACATTATTATACACACTATTGTATAATTGGGAAGTGTAGTCTTTGAACCCATAACCAGTGACTAATGTAATACTGCACTTTTCTTTTGGATTGCAGACTAATGCATGCATACTTTCCTTTTATACTTTATACATGCCCACTCACTGTTATTTGAGAATGTGAAATGATTGCTTTGTGCTACAGAGTATGCCATGCATGTTTCTTTTATAGTTGAGATATGCATACTCAATTATATACAACTGTCTGAAATAACAACTAATCCATCTTTAACAGTTAAAGCTGCAATAACAGTACTTTTTATATGCATACATACCACATGCTTCTCTCATCTTTGCCAGGCACTCTTCATTAGTCCTCACATTTGAGGGCCTTTCTTCAGCAACTGCAGAAAAGCAAAACAAAACAGGATGCCGTCATAGCTCTCAACCTCCTTTATCCAAAATGAGGAACATTAGCCCTCACAATGTGTGACAAATGGTCAAAATGTGGAACACTTACTAATGGCTTCCTAAGAACTTCAACTAGGAAGGTCATATGATGGCTAAAATATGCTGGTTTTACTTATAAAAAGATATTTTAATGAATTAATATGATTCATATCTATTTACCCATGGCTAGCAGTTAAAAAATTCCTAACACTAAATGCGTGACCGACCTTTTCAATGAGGAACTTTGAGGAACATCTACTTTTTAAGACTCCAAATGAGGTACGTTCCTTGTAATGAGGTACACTTGAGATGGATGGCATTATAAATACCTGTCTTGACTATATTCAGCAATAACTTTTACTATTGGTCACTGCATTTTATACTTGCACATCTGTGGGGTGTTCCCTGCTCTACATTCCACAATCCACTGATCAAGGGTATCCCTCTTCCTCCTACGGAGGTCGTCATAATGATGATGACACTGCTCACCCATGCATGGGATACCTGTCACACTGGTCAAAGCTCTAACCAAACAAGCCCAGGTCTCAGACTTAAACTGAAAACTGGGGTAGTTCCTCTGCAATAGGTGTGGGCCATGCTCCTTTACTAGCAGCCCAACAAAGACTTTGGTCTCCTGAATCCCCCCAACTCTGCATGCGAAAGCACACACCCTCTCTAACACCAGCTATATTTCCTAATGATCAAGCTCAATGTCTAATGAGCATTTCCTACCAATTCCACTTTAAATATATGTTTTCCAGCCAATTGCATGTATTGCACTTGCCGAGAGTGTAGTGTGCACTGTCTTTTTTTGCTACATTTGAAAATGCTGTGTGCCGCTTACCATCACACAAACACAGTAAGCCAGGGTGCACACCGATAAGTGGCACATAACAGTGGGCAAAACAAAATGCAATTCCAAGGATATTTGATATATAGCACTTATGTAGCTCTGTTATTCAAATAGGATTGCAGAAATATACTTGCATGAACATATAACACATTATATCCACAGTCATACTTTTCATAATATATGCACAATACCCATATAAATGAATAAGTAAATAACTGACACAATATTAGTGTCTCAGCCCTCATACATGTAAATATTAATATCAGCTACAGTATGTCAGGTGTTATGAGTGAGAGTAAATATGACGTGACGTGGAACTGTAAAACTTCAGCACAGAATGCCCAAAGAGGTAACACCACACTGGTTTATTCAGAGACAGCATACCACAAAGTAAAACATAAACGCTTATATCCAGAAGTACGTTTTCATCTATACAGACTTCCTCAGATGCATAAATGAATTAACTCACAGACAGAAGTTTAAATACTTCTAAATAATTAATGCCCCTCCAATCACAGTGTAGCTGATTAAAATGTCTAATTGTACAAAATGAAAATGTAAATGTATAAAATTGTGTCACATAAAATAAATAAGCACATATTTATTGTGTAAGGTCTAAAACACAAGTACCTATATTTCTTAAAAGGCTTAATACTTAAAATAAGAAAAATTCTATAAATGTGTAAATAAAATCAGTCACTAAAGTATTTTTTCAATGCTGAAACACCCTCTAGTTTTCATTTTCAGAAAAATGATGTGACATGCAACACATTAAAAGTGTATGACATATGAGGTTTTTGAACCCAGGACAATGTATACAGTAGTCCAAAACTTACAGCTGTTGCCAGAAAAATGTTGAGAATACACTTGTCTATGTTGCACTTTATTTGTATAATCTGCAATGTCAACACAGTAAAAGAAAAGTTTGCTCATCCTGTACTAGAACCCAGAACCATTTATACTCCAGACCTAGACTTACTACCTATTGCCACAGGATTAGTGACTGGATATCACCTATATTAGTATTTATTGTTAACTTGACAGTGTTAGCGCAGTGCAACCTTGCTTACCGGGTTTGTGCAATGCCCAGTGGTATTAATTAAATGCATCCCATTTCTATTCTTGGCTGTCTAGGTTATGCCTGATACATGTGTGGTCTAGTCATGGAAATGAGCTAAGCATCGTGCACACGTGAAAAACAGAAAAAAATGAAATGCAGAATGGGCAAACAAGCTAATCATCGCACAAATGTGCAAAAAAAAAAAGAGAGAAATGAAAAACAATACAATATATAATATTAATAAATACAGAATGACATATTTATGGCAGGGTCCTTGTATGATTTTTTTCCTTATTTAATTATTAAAATGTGTTTGGGACCCTGCCAAATTTTGAACAGGGGAAGCAATTGCTATCATACCTCTCAATTGTACAGATTTTCACAGACTGTCCAGATTTGTGCTTCATATTTTTGGTCTGTTTCTCATAATATTAGTGGGTTTTTGGCAAATCACTGGCAAGTCACTGGGGATTGAATTCAGAAAATAATGACAGATATTCGAGTTTTAGGTTTCATACCCTTCGGAACATTCATGCTACTGCAAAACATGTTATTCTATCAATGTTTTAAGGGCAGTATTGAAACATTGGCCCCATTTTTGGGCCTTTGTCACCCCATTATTTATTGCTTTGCTCAGATTTCTTACTATAAAAGGTTGAGGGGGGTCTGACTGCCATGCTGCAGACAACAACCTTACATGGAAATGGTACCCGCATTCCCGAAGAGGTTTCATGGCCGTAATAACACTGTTACATGCCACAAAGCCTTGTTTAAGCATGCCTTGCTTCATTAATATGCACCACCACAGGTACAAGTTCATGTACATGGAGACACTTCATGTAGACTCTACACAAACCCTACACTGAGTTTTTTGAATCCTGCCCAATGAGTTTTTTTTTTTAGTTAATTCCCACTGTTTCTGTCTTTGTAAGTTCTGTAGTTATAGCCTATATTCTGGAACACCTATTCTTGAAATGAAATGAGAATAAAAAAGTTATTAATCAGATCAGATTAAAAATGACTGTAAAGTATATTCCTTATCAGCAACAGCAGTGTTAGATGTCTTGGTCCATGTTTGTCTGAACTTTTATCTCCTGCACCATTTACTTTTCACAGTCAAACTGCTTATGCAGTGTTCCAGCAACATGTTAAGTTGGATGGGTCTATATCACTTTATCGAATTGCTATTCAGAGAAGAGCAATTCATCAGACCTCTGTTTATTGAATGGAATTTCAGTGAATGATGAAATCTTTCCCAGGGTAAGGAAGCACTTGACCAACACTACAATTTTGGCCTTTTCACAACCATAGTGCGATCTCGGAGTTGGTATATATATATATATATATATATATAGTTAGGGGGGGTGGGGTCAAAGCCCCCACTTGGGTAGGTTTGATTTTGTGCACTTTCTGTTCCAGTGTGCCTTTGTCAAAGTGCTTCCTTACCCTGGGAAAGATTTTATTATTCACTGATATGCCATTCGATAAACAGAGGTTCAATTAATTGCTATTTGCTGAATAACAATTCAATAAATCAATATAGACACAAGTTGGACTGCAACATATATAGCCAAAAAAAAATCTGCTTACTATGTATAGAGATAGATCCCAGCACTTTAAAAAATGGTGAATTATAGTTCATGACTGTGTAGTTTTTTCACTGTATATGCTGTTTTCAAATATGGACTGCTGCTTGTTAACTTTCTGTACAGACAGATGATCGGATGAGAAAATGCCTATTGGATATGATGGTGTATCTGTGAGTGCAGTTTCAGACCAGAAGGATAGAACAGTCAAATTTTACAGTCCATCACAACCAAACTGCAGAAAGAAAATTAAACTTCACAGCTCTTTTATATCCTACACGGTAACCCAGTAAATTTGTTCATCATATATTGAGGGGGGGGGGGGGCAAAAGTTCAGAGAAACAAGATCTGTTTCTAAACCGTGTAACAACATTTACCATATGTTTAAATATGAACTGAAGAAGAAATGAGGGGTGTTTGAACTCTACTGTGGAGCAATCCTCTGTCTTTCTTGCAAATGACTGTTCTCAGTCTGTGCGAAACATAGGCCAGCAGCATCAATTAAGGAAATGTAATGTAGGATTTCACATAGTGCACATACAGAAAACAGGAAGTAGGATAAAACTGAAAGATGAAGGCAGTGACACATTACTATTGCCCTTGGCCAAGACCATAATGTGTGGAAGGACTCCACATGATGTTCTTTGTTTTTCTGTTCCACTCATAGAGGCAGTTTTTGGAACTGCTAGGACCAGGGCAAGTGTTTGGAGACAGAAAGAAAGACAGAGAAAGAGACAGAGAGAATCAGATGTCTGAACTTCACTTGTGAATAGTGAAAAAAAGATTTCACAGCACCTAGAAACACAATTTATAGGGAGTGGAAGCTATAGTTTGAGGAATTCCTTACCCTAGTGGTTATGCTGTTTCTTAATGAGGCAGTTAAAGAAGTAACTTGTGCAAATGGACACATTTTCATAGATATCGTCACTGTGGCCTCACTCTGTGATATATAGGGATATAATCCTTTATGATTACTGTGTTGAGCTGGGTTTTATTTGCAGCCTGTGTACTATTGTGGGAACTGTTTGGGGAGGGAAATGAATCAAGAAGGATTGCTTTGCTTGCTTCTACTTTGGGGAGGAACATGTTTTAGGGACCTGGTTTCCATAATTGCATTCCCCAGTAGAAGCTATGTTATGAAGGGCAGAGCTGCTTTAAGGATTTCATTACCTACAGGGGTGTTAAAATTCCACTGCTGTAGTGGCTGCATGCTCACACTGGAAGCACCTACTGAGATGTGCATGAGCAGAGATCATCATCTTCTTTCGGATGTTCCCGTTAGGGGTCGCCACAGTGGATCATCTGTTTACATTTCTTCCTGTCTTCTGCATCTTGCTCTTTCACACCAACCGCCTGCATGTCCTCTCTCACCACATCCATAAACCTTATCTTAGGCCTTCCACTTTTCCTGTTACCTGGCAGCTCCATCCTTAGCATCCTTTTCCCAATATACCCAGCATCCCTCCTCAGCACATGTCCAAACCAACGCAATCTCGCCTCTCTTGCTTTGTCTCCAAACTGTCCAACCTGAGCTGACCCTCTAATATACTGATTCCTAATCCTGTCCATCCTAGTCACACCCAGTGCAAATCTTAACATCTTTAACTCTGCCACATCCAGCTCTGACTCCTGCCTTTTTGTCAATGCTACCGTCTCCAACCCATATAACATAGCTGGTCTCACTACCCTCTTGTAGACCTTCCCTTTCACTCTTACTGATACCTGTCTGTCACAAATCACTCCTGACACTCTTCTCCACCCATTCCACCCTGTCTGTACTCTCTTCTTCACCTCTCTTCCACACTCACCATTACTCTGAACTGTTGAATCCAAGTACTTAAACTCATCCACCTTTACCAACTCTACTCTCTGCATCCTCACCATTCCTCTACGCTCCCTCTCATTTGCACACATATATTCTGTTTTAGCCCTACTGACCTTCATTCCTCTACTCTCTAAAGCATATCTCCACCTCTCCAGGGTCTCCTCAACCTGGTCCCTACTCTCACTATAGATCACAATGTCATCTGCAAACATCATAGTCCACGGGGCCTCCTGTCTGATCTCATCTGTCAACCTGTCCATCACCACTGCAAATAAGAAAGGGCTCAGAGCTGATCCTTGATGTAATCCCACCTCCACCTTAAATGTATCTGTCACTCCCACCGCAGTCCTCACCAATGTCACACTACCCTCGTACATATCCTGTACCACTCTTGCATACTTCTCTGACACTCCCGACTTCCTCATACCATACCACAACTCCTCTCTAGGCACCCTGTCATATGCTTTCTCTAAGTCCACAAAGACACAATGCAACTCCTTCTGACCTTCTCTGTATTGCTCCAACAACACTCTCAGAGCAAACATTGCATCTGTAGTGCTCTTTCCTGGCATGAAACCATACTGCTAATCACTAATCACCACCTCCCTTCTTAACCTAACTTCCACTACTCTTTCCCATAACTTCAAGCTGTGACTGATCAATTTTATCCCTCTGTAGTTACTGCAGCTCTGCACATCACCCTCACTCTTAAAGATAGGTACCAAAACACTTTTTCTCCACTTCTCAGGCATCCTCTGACTTTCCAAATTTCATTAAACAATCTGGTTAAAAATTCCACTGCCATTTCTCCGAAGCACCTCCATGTTTCCACTGGTATGTCATCTGGGCCAACAGCCTTTCCATTCTTCATCCTCTTCATAGCTGTCCTTACTTCCTCCTTGCTAATTTGTTTTACTTCCTGATTCACTATCCCCACATCATCCAACCTTCTCTCTCTCTCTCTCTCTCTCTCTCTCTCATTCTCCTCATTCATCAGCCCCTCAAAGTACTCTTTCCATCTACTCAACACACTCTCCTTGCTTGTAAATGCATTTCCCTCACTATCCTTTATCACTCTTACCTGCTGCACATCTTTCCCAGCTCTGTCCCTCTGTCTTGCTAATCGTTACAGGTCCTTTTCTCCCTCTTTAGTGTCCAATCTCTCATACAACTCTCCATATGTCTTATCCTTAGCCTTCGCCACCTCTCTCTTTCCCATACGCCTCATCTCCTTATACTCATGTCTACTTTCTTCATCTCTTTGACAATCCCACTTCTTCTTCGCCAGACTCTTCCTCTGTATACTCTCCTGTACTTCCTCATTCCACCACCAGGTCTCCTTGTCCTCCTTCCTCTGTCCAGATGTCACACCAAGCACCTTTCTAGCAGTCTCCCTTACTAGCTCTGCTGTAGTTACCCAGCTATTTGGTAACTCTTCACTGCCTCCCAGTGCCTGTCTTAACTCTTCCCTGAACTCCACCTCACAATCACCCTTTTTTAACTTTCACCATTTAATCCTTGGCACTGCTTTCACACTCCTCCTCCTCTTCTTGATCACCAACGTCATCCTACAGACCACAGTTCTATGCTGCTTAACTACACTTTCCCCTGTCACCACTTTACAGTCTCCAATCTCCTTCAGACTGGCCCTCCTACATAGGATATAATCCACCTGTGTGCATTTTCCTCCACTCTTGTACGTCACCCTATGCTCCTCCCTCTTCTTAAAATATGTATTCACCACAGCCATGTCCATCCTTTTCGCAAAATCCACAATCATCTGACCTTCTGCATTCCTCTTCTTAACACCATACCTACCCATCACTTCCTCATCCCCTCTGTTCACTTCACCAACATGCCAATCACTAGTCTCTCACCCTTGGGTACACTCACCACCACTTCATCCAACTCACTCCAAAATTTTTCTTTCTCATCCATCGCACACCCAGCTTGTGCATATCACTAACAACATTCATCATTATACCATCAATTTCAAGCTTCATAAACATCACTCTATCAGACACTCTCTTCACCTCCAAAACAATCTTGGCATACTGTTCCTTTAGGATAACCCCTACCCCATTTCTCCTGCCATCCACATCATGACAGAACAATTTGAACCTGCCTCCTATACACCTGGCCTTACTTCCCTTCCATCTGGTCTCTTGCACGCACAATATATCAACCTTCCTTCTCTCCATCATATCAGCTAGCTCTGTCCCTATACCAGTCATACTGCCAACATTCAAAGTTCCTACCCTCACTACTACACTCCTAACCTTACTCCTCTCTTCTTGCCTTCAGGCATGCCTTCCCCCTCCTCTTCTCCTTCGGCCAACAGTAGCCCAATTTCCACCAGCATGAGCAGAGAATGCATGCAAAATTCCCTGACGGCTGTCAATATGATGGTTGTGCCTTGGTAAGCTCTGAATGGGTACGATACGGTTGATCAGATGGTTTTAAGTTTTGGACCAAAAAACAAAACAAAAAAAAGATGAGGTCACTGTGAATATGCCACATTTATTCCCTTAGAGATGTCTGATAGAAGAATATTGAATAAAACAAGTCCTTAAAGTAATGTATTTGTACATCTTACTTAATGTCCTGCCTTCTTAATATAAATAAATATAAACTGCTCGAGGAAAAGAAATATTGATATGCCCTTCCTCAGGTATTCTCATTTGATGCCCCAGAGGATGAACACTCCCATGCAAAAGTACCTCATTCTAAAGATCTGCCCAAATGTACCCCAGTCTACAGAGGTGCCTAAATGTACCCCAGTCTACAGAGGTGCCTAAAAAAGCACATCATCATTCTTTTCTTAAATGCCTGGACAGTGTGGAGAAATAACTACGCCAGATTTTCTATGCCTTCTTTGCTAGAGTGCTGTCTGTTTCTCTGCCCCTCTTTTTTTTGTTCCAGTTTGATTCTGTTTGCAGAGATAAGAAGGTATTTTGTATGTAAATGAAGAACACTGAGACAGAGCATTCATTGTTCAGTATCCCCTTATTTATGTTATGGCTTTGCCTTGGACATCTGAGTGCATTGTGTGTCCTGAGTGACACTATAAAAGTGATACACACTGCCTTTCTTCCAAATGGTTGTTCTCTGGAATACCTATTCTTTTCTGTTGTGACAACACAGCTGCTGGTATTCTATTCTATTCTGTCCTGAAAGTTACAACCCTAACACAATGCTGATGGACCACACTATGTTGTTGATTTTTACACCATATTCTATATCAGTGCTATTGGTTGTTGGCTAAAGATGAATCCTGGGGAGCTTAAACTTTCTACATTAACACTATCACAGTCAGTTACATGCTGTGTGATTCTTAGTGACCTCTGTTCATTGTTTCCACTAAGAAGAAGGACTAGAGAAAGAGAGGTTTAATGAATGCAGTCATCAATGCAACTGCATCGTTGTTGCTTTTGATAACAATGTTTATGGATATGGTTTTCAAAAGGAAGCATTCATATTAAAGTGAATTCTGAAACTCGCTGTTACAGCTGGGCTGCACCCTACCCCCACACCATTTCTAATTAAGTTCACTAACTTTGAAACTGCTGTCTGTATTCTTGGAACAATGGGAATGCTACTAGATACCACAATCTCAATATATATATATATATATATATATATATATATATATATATATATATATATATATATATATATATAGATATATATTAACCCCATCTGCACTTTCAGTTACACTTTTCGAAGGTTTGGAGTTACACTCCTTAGAATTTCAATCCCTGCTCCAAAGGGATATTAAAGTACGGCAGTGCATTCTTTTTTTTTTTTTTTGAGGGAGGAAATCATCATCTGTGTGATTGGTGATGCAGGGTTAGCATATCTACTTACTGACATCTGGAGGGAAGTATCATTTCATATATAAATTCTTACAGCGACATCATTCTGACATTATCTACAACAGTAATAATAGATAATCCTGCTCTAAAGTGCAGTGCAAATCACATTCCTCTTGAGGGTGGCACCTGAATGTTCCTTTTACACTACCCTGTCTGGAGTTTGGGGTGTAGATAGAAAATGTATGACACCAAGCCATGCTAAGCAGCAAGAGCTGTGAAACCTGACAGAAGTATTACTAGAAACTGAGACATTCCTAGCTATTGGCTGAGTTTCAGTAAGAAATAAGCAAAACAGAAGTATTAGGATTTCACTAAAGATGAGTATTGTAGTACCTCAGCTGGAGATACCATGCAAAAGTAATTTGTACATTTTAAATGAAGAGTGCGAAGACTGTCTCTCTCTCACACACACACACACACACACACACACACACACACACACACACACACACACACACACACACACACACACACACTTTCCATTCTGCCCCTTTGCCATCACATTTCTTCCTCCCTTCCTGTTGTTGTTATGCAGATTTTTATGTATTGGATATAGAGCCTCCCAGTGTGGGTGTTGCTCTAGTATTTCTGTAAATCGGCCACTCTTAACACAAGCAGCCCTCCTTAAAAGGCAAAACTGTTGTAGGTATCACTGCCAAACATAGTCAACACCATCAAGTGTACAGTCCACTCAGCTCTCAGACAGCAAAGATTTCCCTTTTCAATCGTCTTCAGGGTGTGGCTCTTTTACTTATCCTTTCGAAATGCTGTGTCACTCTGCAGAATGCTAACTGAGCAGAAACAAGGCCCTTTTGTTTCTTATCCTGAAGGAATGTATCAGCTTTCCAGTGTGCATGGGATTATACTTCTTTGCTGGTTAATCACCGCTAAAAGAAGCGATGCCCTTCAGCTCCAATTTTCTTTGCTTTTCAAATTAAAGAGACCCTGACTGCTTATATTAAGTTAACTGTGATCAACTTGAAGAAGTCAATCACTGTTTATTTTCCTGATTTGTTCTGTATTCACCCGTTTTAGTTTTAGACCTGCCTGTTACAGAAACGATTGGAAAACTCTAACTCTGCTATTCTAGCAGGTAGCCAATGTTCCCTTATTACAAAAGGTCATCTCTTACCTTAATTTTCAGAGTGATTCCTATTTTTCCTTTTTTATTTCAAAGAATGTGCTCCACTTCTGCAAACTGTATTATGCATTTAAATAAGTGGGTATTTAAGCATGTCAAGATGTTACATAAAAACTTAATTTACAAGAACACCCATCAGTTTTCATAGTATTCTGAGCAGTAATAGTGTGTTGGACTCTTGTATTATGAATATCCAAGTCTATCATAGCTTAAAATCTCACTGATACTTCTTCGTTTTGTTTTCCTGGAAAGCACTGAATATACCTTGCAAGAAAAGATATATAATTTGCATCTGAGTTCTTATTCTTTATTTACAGTTTCTGTTTTGTGATCAGAGTTTCTACTCTGCATCAAATTTTGTTTTACTGATGTAATTTAGTTCCTGTTTTATTTTATCGTAACAGACTTTCAACAAGAATTTCAATGAGTCCTTTGAGTCTGCCATGTCAACAAATAAATGAATGATTTAATTTTAAAATAAGAAATCTATAAAATGACTTAGACTGGAGAAATAGCTGCCATATTTAGACATTTCCAGCATTAGATTTTAACTGCATTGTTTTATCTTCATATGTTTCAGCAACCATTCATTCCATCTTTTCATAACTAAGTTGATGTTCTGATTTTTTGTATCATTAACATAAATTGCATGATGCATGCAAAGAATATGTGACCCAGACTGGAAAGTACATTCATGTTTTGTTATTTCATGACTTGCTAGGTACAGGACTTCCCATTTTGTTGTGCCCCTGAATGTAGCAGGAAGAAATACATGTTTTGTACTAAAATAATCAAACAGCTGAAGGATGCTGATATATGAATACAGGAAATGTATTGACTACATCCATAATTGCATCTGTATCCTTCTGCTAGTGATAACACATCTGTGTCAGAGACTGAAGTTAGAATACTCAGGATATTGTTGTAAAAGTGGAAGTGAAGTGTTTCAGCACAGTTTTTATCTGGGGGGGGGGGTGCAGCATACCTCTCCAACTAATTTTGCAAGAAATCTGGACAGAGCCAAAAATAATGGGGGGAAGGTCCAAAAGTAGAGAGAGATTTTTAAATATTGTGCTTATAAACTGAGAAAGGTGTTGTAGAACAGTACCCCTTGGGAGCACAGTAGCAAGTCCCACCTAAACCCCACCCATCACCCAGCACCCAGTGATGTGTTCGATAAGATATGAATATGCATGGTGATGTCTTCACCACCTCGATGAATATTCATCTGGTATTTGGCACGTTAGCTCAGGGGGGTCTACCTAATGCTAAAGAAACAGGACTATAACCTGAAAATATATATTTTTTATGTTTTTAAACTAAATATACCAACTCTAAGATCCGAGTGGCCTTAGGTCAGCTGGTGCCCAGGCAAAAGGGCACCATGGCGCCCCCCACAACACCACCTGGTGCCCCCATCCTGGTCTACCTACACCAAATAAATAGTGGAAAAGTGCCCCTACTAGAGCGGCGCCCTAGGCGGCCGCCTAGTTGGCCTATGCCTAAGGCCGGCTATGAGATCACAATACATTGAGGGAAAGGATAAATGTCCCATTCTCTGCTGTATGGATAGACTTTTACATTTTGTTCTAAAACACTTAGAAAAGTTGCTAGAATAGCATACTTCGCATTATCGTGTGTTTTCTGAAGGGTATGTTGTCTGAAACTGAAATACATGTCATTATTTAGTGAGTAATCCTCAGTGAGCTGCCAGAAAACTGCAAATTTTATGAGGAACAAACCAAAAATACGAGGCAAAAATCTGGATAGCTGAGAGGCATGTGGCGACAGGATCAGGACAGCATTAACAGTTGCAGTCTAAGCCCAACTGATACAGCTTAAAATAAGAATAAAAAAATGTACCTACAAAATATTATAATCGTCACATTCCAATATGCAACTTTAAGTAGTGTATGTTGGCCAGTTTTCAGTCCTACTATTCAGCTGACTGCAACAAAATAGTCCCAAATCTTACAATCTTTGTTAGAGAGATAACAGTAAAACTACACTACCAACATAACTGCCACAACATTGGTAGTTAAAAAACAAAACATTAAAGCACTGCTAGAGACATAGTAACACAAGACAGGAACAATGTATGCATGATGTCACTGTCACATCTGCATGGCAGTCAATCATGCATCATTTGCATATGATGTCACAGCTATTTGACATGACAATCACACAAGCCATGCCCATTTTGCTCAGTTTGACTGAGGAGGTACTGTTCTACAACAATGCCCTTAGAAATTATTAGAATGACAGGTTTTATTGTAGCATGCATTTTCTAAAGAAATGAAGTCTTTAACATATATGTTTGTCATTATTATTGACTTCAGACCTCAACACTTTGCCAGAAAAAAATACATTTTATGAGGAACATACCTAAAATATGAAGCAAAAATCTGGACATGTTGCGAAGTTCTGGACAGCTGGGGAATATGGGGGGCAGGGTCCCATTCATCTGAGCTATAATTTTTTAATAGTAGAATTAAAGATATTATATATGACTTCTGCAAATAATACTGAAACTACTGAGTAAGACATAAGACATAAACTGTGGTGGTGGTGCTGCGGTAGCGTTGTTGCCTCACAGTTAGACGTTGCCCATTCGATTCTCAGTTAGAGCATCTTCTGTGTAGCGACATGCGTGAATAGGCGTTCTTTCATTGAAGGTTGTGCTTTAGGCCCGGCAAGCCAGTACGTAAAAATCTACTGCCAATCATTAGCGGACCGGAGTTCCGCTGTGGCGACCCCTAACCGGGAAAAGCCGAAAGACACAAACAAAGACATAATGAAGAGAATCTCCCATGTCCAGAAGAAACAAAGCAAGTCCAAAACAAGAGTCAAGACTGTTTTCTATTTGTTATCACTAACAGTGTAGGTTCTTGTTTCATGGCATCAAGAGAGTCTTGTATTTCTTGGCATTTAGATAATTCTAAATTTTCTCCATTTGTGCAAGCAAATGAGTCATTAGGCACAGGAAAGAAATGGAATTGATCCCCATCTAACTTGCCTTTTACACTCTAGGTTGGATACATTTCTTCTGCTTTAAAAGCACTAATACGTTCTTCCTTTTTTAATTCAGTCATCTTTATTTTTACCTTAAAAACACATAACAAAACAACTTAAGTATATGCTTGTGGAGTCAGTTCAACAAACTAATAAAAACAACTATGAAGCCATGAAGAAGGAATGGCATACATCTCACCTCACAGTCACCTGGATACAGGTAAGGAGTTGTGCGAGTATAGACAGTGCCCAGCAGGTTTGCTAGGTTTATAGACAGACAGGAGGTTTTGCTCTACAGATCACAATGACCGACTGAGAACATAGCTGTGTAGAATGTTTTTTAGTGCTGAACAGGCAGATGGATGCTGAATAATTTTGTAGGTGGTAAGAAGTTGTGTATATGTTAGTTAATGTGGCAGTTCTAACCAATTTAGTCTTTTTTAGTGCTATACAGTAGTGGATTCTGTTCTTGATTCATTGTTCAAGTTTCAATTTTTCTGAAGCCTGTAGGTATTAAGGATGGGAGTGCCATAATGAAGAGTGGGGAACGGATAAGTAGTGGCAAGTGTAGTTTTAGTCGCATTGGTGAGAAAGCTTTTGGCTCTGTAAAGTGTCCCTAGTTTTTAATGAGTTTTTCTTATGCAATTTTGCATATGTAGGTCAAATGTAAAATTATCATCTACTATCACCCTTCATAGTTTGCTATGAGACGTGACTTTAATGGTTGTATTATCGAGAGAAGACTTTAAATTTAATTCCATAGACATGAGTCTGGAGCATTTCTCCCAGGGCCTTCAGTGAAAATGGACTCTGTCCCAATCAGACTTTCCCAGTAAACAAATGTTAAATAAATAAAATAAAAGTTTTTTCATGAGAGAGGGATTTAGGGGAAAAAAGTAGTATTTTGGTCTTTTTTGGGTTAAACATGAGTTGTGAGTTACAAAGCCATGTTTCAGTGGATGGTAAAGCTTCCTGAGTAATTCTTTGGAGGTGTTCATGTTGTCAGATGTGAAAATGAGAGCGGAATCATGTGCATATTGTATTAGGGTGGCCTGTTGCGTGGAAGTATAGAGAGTGTTAGTGAAAATGTTAAAGAAGAGAGAACCACGTACGGAGCCTTGTTGTACACTGGTAGTGACTGGGAGGTAAGGAGAGAGCATAGAGTGCCATTTTACTGACTGATACCTATTGGACAGGTAGCTTTTGAACACAGAAGGGCGGGCTAAGAGACACCTAGAGAGGACATTTGAAGTCAAAGTTTGCTGTGACAAACTGTACTGAAGGCTTTAGACAAGTCTAGACATAAGGAGAAGACTAGCTCCCCATTGTCTCCAGCTTTACTGACAGTATCCATATAGGTTAGAAGGGCAGTGCTAGTACTGTTGGTGTAGGGGATAGGAGTTCTTCCTGCAGGAGATAGTCTGGCAATTGTTTTTGAATATATTTTTCACATATTTTGGCAAGGGGAGATAATATCACTATAGGTATAAAGTTATTTATATCTGTTGAATTTACTGTTTTGTGCAGAGGGATAATTTGTGAATTTTTCCATTCAGAGGGAATGTGGAATTCCTGGACTGACCTTGATTGAGACAAGATTGGAAGGTCATCACCTGAAGAAGAGCTTGGTTTAAGTTGTTTAACAGTAGTTTTATATAGGATGTGGGAACAGGTTTGAAGGGAAAGTGGATGCGGTAATATGTGGCTGTTTGGCAGGGTTGGGATTAGATGTTGAGGAATTCTTGGTTAGAGATGCTATACTATCTATAAAATAAGAGTTGAACTGTTCTGCAGTTTCAAGTGATGAGTTATTGGGAGCGGGGTTTAGGTTGAATTTTTGACTGGGATGTAAGATTTCTTTAATGAACATCCAAAATGTTTTAGAGTTATGTTTAGTATTATTTTGAAAGTTATTATAGTATTGTTTTTTGTCTTCAATTATTTGCCTTTTAGTATGATTGCGAAGCATTCTGAAGTTTTCAGGATATTGTGGTGTTTTATGTTGTTGCCATTCTTTCTGTGCTTTTTCTCTATCCCGCATAAGCATTCTACTCTTTTTGGATAGCCAGATTGCATTTTCTGTTTCCAGTCTCTTCCTTCTAGGAGGTGCAAGGCAATTCAGAATATTTAGAAAAGTAGTATTGAATTCAATTACAGCATCGTCTAAGGTGAGGATTTTTAGGAAGCTCCAGTTAATAGATGATAGTGTAATAATGAACATTTCTGGTTTAAACTTGGAAAGGTTACATGTTGTTTTATAAATACGTTGTTTAACTGGATGTGTGAGACATCTACTCATTTAGATTGGGATATGATCACTGAGAGAGCCTGACATTGTACCTGTGGTGGAGTATTTGCTGGGGTCTGATACCGGGATCCAGTCTAATACAGAATTGCGTGTCTTGCTATAAAGTGTATGGCAATTAATTAGTTGTGTGAAATCATATAAGTTCATGCTAGCTGTAGGGGAGTTAGAGTTTATGTCCAACCAACTGACACTCATATCACCTAGTAATATTTTTAATTGTGGAAATGTTATGGATATCCAAGGTAGTATATCTTCCAGTATAGCTGTATTGTCACCAGGAGAGATGTAAACGACAATAATACATATTTGTGTATAATTGTTTATTTTGAGAAAAGCAATAAGAAGCTCTGCTGAACTGAATTTTGTTATTGGTTTGCTGTAAAGGAAAATGTGGTAGGTGTTGGGAAATATTAAAGCAATACCACCACATTTCCTCTTTATATAGTCATTAAGGATGATATTATAGCCAGGAGGTATAATTTCAGAGTCATTTATGCTGGGTTTAAGCCACGTTTCAGTTACAATGAGAACATCAGGCTTATGTTAGATAATTTAAGCATGTAGTTCAGCAGTTTTATTTCTTATACTTGTAACATTTATTGCAGCAAAAATTAGATCACCAGGGTTAGGGATTATCTGTTGTTGGGTTACAAAAGTATGTGGAACAGAATTATGTTTATGTTCATTTTAACAGGTAGGGCCAGGATTAGGGTGAATATCTCCACCTAGAAGGATTTTAGTATACTGGGGAGTAATGCATACTTGTTTTTTGAAAAGGATTCTTGCACTTAATTTTGTTTTGGTTTGAGGTGAAGTACAATTAATTAGCATGTATTTGGAATAAAGGTGAGAGGCAATATTAAATAGGATTGGTGCAATGTCTGTAGAGTGTAAATAGGAAGTATGGATAGGTGGCTGGGCAGAAATGGAGAGATGTTGAGACATATTATTGAGTCATGGTAGGATGACAGATGGCACATTAAGAAGAGAAGAATAGAGGATAAGCTGAAGACTAGCATAATTAAATAATTAAGTACAGCAATCTGTATTTTATAGATGCCAGGTATTGGGGAAGTAGCAATGAAGAAGGAAACAAGAAGTTGTAGGACAGTAGGAGATTCAGTGATGGTGGATTATGAAAGGTGGAAGAGGATGGACAAGAAGACGAGTATTTTTCATAAAAGGAGAGTGGTAGGTTTTCCTAGTATTTTCTCTGGAATATAAGGAATAGAGGGGTATTAAAGACTAGAGTATAATGATGTAGTCAAAATAATAAAACTAAACTGAGGGTTTATTTGGGAAAAGAAAGGCTACAATGTGGAATAGACAGTACTATAGGGAGGGTGTGATTATAAATGGATATAGTGCAAAGCAGTATGGGAGGGAGAAAGATAGTTAGGAATGGGACTAAAAATTAAAAAGAGGTAAGGAAGCAGAAAAAAAGAAACAGAAGGATATGTATGGATGCAGTAAGATCATTTGGGGAGGGCTTTGGAATACGAGTCATAAGTGAAATGTGTATGTAGGAAGTATAACACTAGAGTAAGATAGGGTGGGATGAGATCTTGGGGTAGGGTAGAGAAGTAAAGAAAAGCTGAGTGGCATTGGCTTCCTACTCTCAGGTCAATTTATAGCCAGAACAAAGCAGTTAACAAAGAGATACAAGTAAAACAGGTTTTCTGTTATTTTCTGAGACTAAATACCTGGCATATGCAGTCTACTCTACTGGTCAAGCAAAAGGAGACAGTGGTCAACTTAGTAAGGGGTCCAACTATTTCACAGAACAGGCATGTATGTAACTGATTTAAGTTAATATGCAAAAAGGTTTTTCATGCTAAATATGCTTCCGTGAAACAATGACAAAAGTCTCAACAAACATGTAGGTGTAAGACTTTGTGTCAGAGCTCCTTGAATATCGAGGTCAGATGTAGTAAATGCAGGCTCTGAAACAAAAGAAAGAAAAAAATAAATTCTACTCAGCTGTAAAATTATATGGAGGCAATAAAGTTAGTACTTATTATACAAAAAATAGATGGAGGAAGGGCCGCATTAAGTCAGAGAATGCAAGAGAAGTGTGAGAGTCAGAGCAAGAGAATACTGGGGAAACATGAGAGCAGAGTGATGGTAAAAAAATGTATGCATGTAAGCTCAAAGTAGTTGTAGCAGAAAGCATACTACTAGAGAATCACAGTAATGCAGTGTAAATATACAGCTGTACTGAGCAAATTGTCAGAACATTGCACTACACTAAAAGGCACAATGTAGCATCTTGCTTTGAAATTCTCAACCATTTTATCACATTCTAATAAAAAGGTGTCAAAATCTGATATTAGTCTGGCCAGCTGAACTAAATGAGAAAACTTAAGATTGACTTATGAAGTTTATGAGTTATGAGTTTGAGATGTACTTGAACAAAGCACTGGATCTTTAAATTTTATTCAGTTTTAAGAATGGTGACATCAATATGTCATGAGATGAATTTAAACTGAATAGTGATTGGGTTTGTTCTGAGGAAGTCCTGGGCTCAGGACGAAGGCTCTAAACTAATGTGTGGATTTATATGTTTAATAAATTGATCTTGTGACCTGGTGGAATTGCTTCTTCGTAATAAACACAAACTTCCAAACTATTAACTGTTCAAAAAGATACCCATCACTCAGCCACAGCTGAGTTAGCCTCAGGACAAATTAAGAGGTAAACTAAGTCTTATGTCTTCATAACTTCATAATTCAGTCCTAAGTTTTCAGATGAGACATTAAACCATAGTCCCATTTGCTTACATTTCTCCTAGTAGTTTAAATTTTATATGGTAAGCTAAAATTCTAAATAATGCTATCCTTGAAACCACCTAACATGTTAAGCAGAGATTCCTAAAGTTCCTGATATTTGTTCCAACCATCTATAGCATTTTTATTATTATATTTGTTAGGGAGCGCTTTGTAGATTAACAGCTCCATTACAATTGAAGGTTTATTTGGCTTTCATGTTATTGTAAGTCCCCCCAAAATAGGTAAATGTTTTATTATGTATATTAATTTTTAATTCATTTCCATCTAACCCCTTTTGAGTGGACACCCATGATGAAAAGCTCCACAGTATTGTAAAAACAGAAGACAAATCAGACAAAAAAAATAGATATGTTATATAAATTATGTGACAAAAACACTGCAGAGAGCACCAATTAACTATATAAATATTTTCATGTTCTTTATATACTTGTTCGCTGTCACAGACAGACTTTATTACTCAGTTTATGGTGCTATTAACTCTGTATACTTTAAAAAAGTGGAATTGGTACTAGTTAAGATATGTTAATACAGTAAATAAGGCAATATGGTTTAGGGTGCAGACTAGAGGTAGTCACAGTAAGGTTTAAATTTAAAGGTACATACAAAATAATATGGATTTAGTGCATTAGGTAGAGCTGGTCATGGTAATACTACTGACCATTCAACACATAATCTTTTCTGGAGTATGTTTAATGGTGTTTCGCTTTTGTAGAAAGTTATTTTGATTTAGATTTTAAATAAATATCCAGTGGTATGGCACTGCATAGGAGCTCCATAGTTTAGCCATGTCTACTGAGTTGTGATTCCTCATAATTGTTTAATTTAACTGTGCTTACATGGTTTAGATCAAGGGATCTTAAAGATCTTGTTGATTTGCATTTTTTTTCTTTTTATTTTCTTGTTTTGTAAAGAATATTGTGAATTATATTTCAGCTGAGAGAATTTTAGGTTATCTTGCGGTTCCAACCAGTTTATTTTTTTAAAGAATACAGTGGTGTTTCTTTTTCTTGAGTAGTTTGCTGCAGATTTGTTTATTGTGTTATAGGCAGTTTCTAGTTAATGTGAATTGCATTTCTGCATGTTGTTAAGAAGCATTTAGGAGATTTGGGAGTAGTAATGTTCGACTTGTTGTTATTGTTGCTTGAGCTGTTTAATGTGGTTTGGGTTTGTATACATTCTGAGCTTACTTTACTTGTTGTGAATATGTAATGGATACAACTGCTTCTGCAGCTATGCATAGGTATTCACCTAGTAAATTATGAGGTGCTACACATCTGAATTTAATTTTTGTTATGTTGTTAATGTGGTTTACTGAGACAGTTTGCAGGTTAAAAGAACCTGTAAACTGTCTCAGAATCTTGGCTAAATAACTCTAAATCTGCTAACCATCCCAAAGAAAAGTAAAATAATTATGTTTATACCCAAACAATACAACACTCAAAATCATACTTTCACAATCATTTCAGCAAACAACGCAACTATTTAAAATGTAACACAAAAAAAATACTCTGAGTCACCATAGACAATTTAAGATATAGCCAACATATACTCCAAGTCATGAAAATAATGCACCAAATGCTGGGACTCTATCACTCTAAGTCCTAACTCATAGATACAGCCAGGAAAAATACTGCATCAACATACCTCTTACCCACACTCTTTCATGCATCTCCAATACTCACTAATCTACAAATTGTACTTCACATGAAGCTAGAGGCATGCAATAACAAAATAACAAAGGTTGGCACTAATGCCACTTTAGGTCTCACACTGCCTTGCCCTAAAACAGCTACAGTGGATGGAACTTCCATACTACCTAATGCATGCAATTTCACATTTAGAATATGAGGAATGATTCTTCAGCACCATTCATCACAAATTACATAATGAAAATGGTGAGTCAAAAACATTAAAATAACATAAAAATACTTTTTTTTACATGAGAGGGGCAAATTCCCCCTCCAATGTTGGGGGCAAGCCCCCACACTCCTCAGTATATACCAAGTCCATCTCAAATGAAGAAAATGGACAAAATGCAAGCCAGCTTGCACAATAAAACACATTAAGGTGAAAATCATGTGACATTACATTCTCACACTAAAGCTGCTCAGGCAATGTAGCAGAGCAGGCCTATAGGTAAGCCAACGCATGCTCATTTACTTGTAGCACATACTCTTAACACCAAGCAAAAAAAATCCTGTCCATTTCTAAATAACATCCTTCAGCTATACCATCCACCCGGAGAGCTTCACTCCAGGAAAAAAAAACCTACTACTTTTAAACACTAAATCAAACAACACTGCTGGAAACACACTCCCCCGGATTCACTAGCCCAGTCCTGCACGGAAGCGCCCGTGTAGGAGCAGGACGGCAGTGCGCCATGCATAATAATGAAAGCACGCTGCCCGAGCTCCTAGGCTTACATGGGGCGTGTACGAGTGCAAGGGGCATGTCTGAGAGCAGAGCTCTCAGAATAAACATGTCCCGCAATGTAGAACAGCAGAAGCTGTTAAGAAATGAGCAAGATCACTCATAGGTGTCCTCATATCCCCACCAACAGTCCCCCAAGTGTACAACAGCAAAAGGACATACAAATTAAAAGAAGAAACCCTTTTATTTTTTTTAAAAATCCGATTAAAGCTAACTGTAGGTGCGTGGTTGTGCCCATCGCTTAACTATGGTTAATGCAGCTTAAATGGCTGAAGAGGATAACAAGGAAGATATATGCAAATGAAGCAGTATAGCAATAGTGTAGTGGGTACAGCACTCACCTTACGAGCAGGTATTCCTGGTTCAAGTCCCACTGCAGCATTTTCCATGTGAAATCTGTATATGAACATTTTTTTGCTATATAACCTACTAAAAAGCGTTTAAATGTGAACTGGAGTACTGCATTAAATGCACATGTGAAGTGTCAGTGTCATAATGAATAAGGCACTAGTAAGCAGGGTTAAGCACAAATAAGCAGTAGCAAGCATATGTAAGCACTAGTAAGCATGTTAAAGTGAGTTTGCGCAGGGGTAAGCATTGCCTACACAGATTAAGTAAGGGAGAAGCTAACTGAGTGTAAGAAACTGTGACCAGAAGTAAGTACTGCTTAGCTTCACACAAGCCCGTGCAAACTGTGCTTCCGACTGCTTTAAAGTACCTTAACCACTCTGTATCCAATGGCCTGTGTTCTGCCCAGCAACAAAATAAACAGCCTCTGCAAGGCTTGAAGCCAAGACCCTGTACACTACAGTTACAGTATTTAACCACTAAGCCATCATAGCAGTACATACAATTGAGGTTTCAACAAACAAATCCTCACCATAGAAAATCAAACTGAATGTGTGAAAGGAATCTATGTACAGTGTGATGCTGTATAACCTGCTACATAACATAAATATGTGAAATGGAGTACTGCAGTAAGGCCACATGTGAGGTGTAATTGTAATAAAGTGTTGAAGCCCCCAGGACCTCATACAGTGTATGTACACATGAATCACAGACACCAGACACATATATAACATGTAACAAATAATACATCAATGCCAAAAGGAAAATATAATGCAAACTAAATATTAAGCAACGCTAAGCATTGCACAGCTCAGCTTAGTTGGGGTAAGCAATGTGTAGGCCAGCTAACTCAATCTGCCCAGTGGTATGCCCCTTTAAGCAATGCCAACATTAGGTAAGCAGGTATGTGCATAGCATAGCCTTTTCATAACCACCCAATCACGGGAAAGTGCAGGAAATCAGGTGTATTTAAATCCTACAGGTGCCAATAATTCCCATGCCTGTTTGCAGCTCCCTACTGTAGGCAGAATGGCTGGCTTTGGGGAAGGCACTCTATTTAGAGCGCAGCGCTGGGGCACCCAGGGGTCCAGATTCATGGTATGGCTCCTGGTAAAACACCATGAGGAGAGACTACTACAGGGCCAGTACCAGGGCTCTCAGTATAAAGTGGAGGCCTGGGACAGTCTTGCCCATGATCTCACCAGTGCCACTGGTATCCCCCAGACTGGTGAGTAGGTCAGGCATCACCATGCTGACCTGAAGTGGCAGAGGGGTGATCTCCTGGACCAGTGGATCCAAGAAGGAAGGCAGATAGCCGATGCCCCAGCACTAAGTACCCATTCTACTATGTAGATAATGATTGCCTAGCTTGTGTATACTATGGGTAGGTAATGGCTAAATATCACAATTTCTCTGACAGCTGAAGATGAGTGGGCTGCAAACCAGCAAGCCCATGCTGCTAGGCTGCAAAGGCTGCGTCACGAGGCAGGTTAGTAATATTCCCGCATGTACTGTCATAGCAAATAAATATAACAGTTCAGGAATATGTTGTACCAGTAAAGAAGTGTATTGTGTATGGGATGTACTGAATAAACCAGACAATATGGCAGGAAGACTGTCATATAGGTTGCATGGAAATAAAGGTGTGATATCTTGTGAATAAAAGTATACCCCTGGAATGCTTGTGTACATCCTGCTTTCATATGTTGTTGTAGTATTGCATTATATAAATAGTACTGTTATATTAAGCAGTGTTCCCACACTGTTGAATGTAGTTAAAATGTGTAGGAAGTTCAGTATAACAAGAAGTCCCAAGAGGTCAGGCATATAGAACAACTGAGGGAGACTTAGACAGAAACCAGTGGAATGCTTTACACAAATTCCCTGATAGCACAGTGTACTGTGATGTCACCTGTAATATTTTTACCACACACAGCAGGGGTTTGAATCCTGGGAGTGGTAGTAAGTTGTAGGCATAATCATACCCCACAACTGTACAGAGTTTGTGAGAATATTCAGATAGAAAGCTGTATGAATAATTAGACCCAACAACTGTACAGGTTTTGCTAGAATGTTCAGATAGTACGTTGTAAGCATAATCATAACCATCAACTGTACAGACTGTGGCAGAATGTTCAGGTAGTAAGCTGTAAGCATAATCATAACCATCAACTGTACAGACTGTGGCAGAATGTTCAGGTAGTAAGCTGTAAGCATAATCATAACCATCAACTGTACAGACTGTGGCAGAATGTTCAGGTAGTAAGCTGTATGCATAGTCATATCTCTCAACTGTTCGATCTGTCCAGCATGTCCAGATAAGTGGCCCAAATCTGCTGCCCGGTAACCTGTTTCCCTGACAAATCAGTGTGATGATCCAAGAAATGTAGGCACCTTAAACCGACATATAATGGATAGTCAAACCTGAACATAAAAAGAGAATGTATATGGAAACAAACCTGTCGTAGCATCTCACCCAAAGTGTATGACAGCAATTCTCAATATATGTCACATTAACACCTGCATCCTGTCACACCTTGACCAGAGTGTGTGCAATAACAGATTGTTAGGTATGTGTATAACAGCAACATGGAATCTGGGAGTATGTCTAGAACTTGTCAGGTAGTTTTAACAAAGATTTTCTCCACAGCTATAACAGGTAAGAGGTGTAGACTATAGGTACTACACAGGTTATATATATACTTGTCTACAAGCATGGAATCTGGGAGTATGTGTAGAAATTGTCAGGTAGCGTTAACAATGATGTTCTCAACAGGTAAGAGGTGTAGACTGTAGGTACTGCACAGGTCATGTATATACTTGTCTACAAGCATGGAATCTGGGCGTATGTGTAGAAAGCATCAGGTAGAGTTAACAATGATTTTCTCAACATGTATAACAGGTAAGAGGTGTAGACTATACGTAAGACACAGTCCATGCATGTACTAATCTACAAACATACCATTGTACAAAGTAAGGACATTGGATAGTGTAATAATACATGTAAGGGACAGATCACTGCAGTGACTAAGAAAGTTGTGAAAACTACAGGGATATATTAGTTGTTAATTGACCTCTCTCTCTCTCCCTCCATATGTGCAACAATAACCTTATTAACACACCTCACTGGGTACGTGTACACTCCAAACTTTTGTTGGTTCATATGTCCTATTGGTTTATAAATATTCACATTTGATTCTATGCATGTGCCATGTTAAAATACTCCCATATTGGTGGCCTGTTGCCATCAATGAAACCTGCATGCTGTTGTAATGGCCACTGTTGTCCCATATATATGCATGTGTTCTGCTTGATCTGCAACTGTTGTAAACTGGTATCTTGGGTTAATGTGAATACCTATGCATGCTGTTATAACTAATCCTGAATGCTGTTGACTATGACTAACTGATATCTTTATTAAATCTGCAACACCATAGTTCATATGGGAAGGCCAGTCCCAGCGGACCCACCTGTTCAACCTCAGATGGCCATGGCACCGGGTACCAGCACATCTGGAGCCCAGCCTGGGACCTCCTCCTCCACTGGCCCTGCACCACCTTCGGGTGGAACTGCTGCAGGGGATGGGGCACAGCCTCCCCTGGGAGTGGGGGGGGGCGGTGAGGTACCTGTCACCTGCTGTCAGGTCCTGGCCATGGTGCATAGGGAGCTCGACAAGGAGATTCGAGACCAGCTATGTCAGCTTGAAGGCCGCATGGTGCAATTAGAGGGTGAGCTTGCCCCTCCTACCCAGCCCCCAGCACAGCCACCTTTGGGGCCGTGAAGGTGCAGTGGTGACTGCCCATGGGTGGAGACCTCAGTCTCACTATTTCCATTTGGAGGATCATGGATTTGCAACTTCCAAACACCCTTCCCCATCCAAGGTGTTTACCACCACATGTGTCATATACTGCCCCTGTATGCATCTTGTTTGTCTTGTCTATTAACCTACCCAAACTACCTCCCCAAATATACCTACTACCCTTCTTCAACATCCCACTCTCACCTGAAAAAGAAAAAAAGGGCAATCTGTTCCCACAAAAAAATATCGCCCCATACATAGCTGTCCATTTCGCACACATGTCCACTGGACACATGTAATCCGGTCTAATTGACATCACAACTTATTATTGTTGTCCTCACCCCCACCCAGGGGTTTGAGTGTCCAAATCTACCTCCAAATTCAGTGTATATGCATAGCTGTTGCTGTAGAAGAAATGGGCAGCTATGGACCTTCCCTTCAGCCTTCCTGCACATCCTGGCTATTTTCCCTACTGTCTTTCCTTCTTTGTGCCCCTTTTTTCACCATTTTCCTATCAACCTCTTTTTCTTTTCTTTTAAAGAAATTAGCATGGGGGTATTCATCCTGCCCAGCAACAAAATAATCTGCACTCCCAAGTTGCAAACCCTGGACCCTGCACACTATAGGCAAAGTGATTTACCACTAAGCCATGGCAGATACACATACAGCTGATGTTATCACAAACATATCATCCAGCACAGTCATTCAACAGTATAGGAAATGTATGTAATTATGTAGATTAATACGAGCAACCATTTGTACATTGCTCAAATATAGTAGTTCGAGCAGTCTATGTATATCAAAAAAACAGTGCCTGTCCAATCATAATGTGAGAACAGTAGTCTTGCAAAAAACTTAAGAAAATAATAAAAAACGGTGCACGTCGAGGGTGCGTGTGGGCATGCTTCATGCACAGAATGTCAAACCTGGGACATTGGTTCCGTGGAACCTGGAGAGGAGGCTGGGCAGGTGTGTGAGCAAACTGCTGCTTCTCAAAGCCCTGGCAGGATGCTACCAGTGGGAGAAACAGTTTAGACCAGCTAAGTCTAATCTTGACACAAAAACAGGTCCGTCCCTGGCAAGACGAACCAAAAATTGTGAGTCAAACTATTGTCTACACATGTCTCAAAATACGAACAAGGCAAGGCTCATATGTACGTGGACTAAACGGACGAAGATCCTGAAGAAGCTTAGGTTGAGGCAGCATACTGGATGAGTACCAAGACGTGGAGAGAGAGCAATGTGTGGGGCTGTGGTAAGGCTGGGATAGCAACTGGAGAATGGATGGTTGCTGTATATGTGGAGCTCAGTGGGAGGGGGAAGGAATCATGGGTATGAAATAATGGAAGATATATGCAAATGAAGCAGCACAGCAATAGTGTAGTGGGCAGAGCATCCACCTAATGAGCACGGATTCCCGCTTCGAATCCCACTGCAGCACAGTCTATTTTACATGGCAAAGCATGTTATAACCAATTTTGTTGTTGCAAAACCCACTAAATAACACATATTTATGAAATAGAGTACTGCAGGAAATGCACATGTGAAGTGTCAGTGTCATAATGAATAAGGCACTAGTAAGCAGGTTTAAGCACAAATAAGCAGTAGTAAGCATATGTAAGCACTAGTAAGTGTGTTTAAGTGCATCTGCACAAGGGTAAACACTGTCTACACAGATTAAGCAATATGGAAGCTAACTGAGTAGAAAAAAGTGTGACCGGAAGTTAGCAGTGCTTACCTCCGTGCAAATACGCGCACACCCGCTTATGTTTAAAGTACCTTAATCACTCTGTATCCAATGGCCCATGTTTTGCCCAGCAGCAAAATAAACAGCCTCTGCAAGGCTCGAACCCAGGACCCTCCACACTGCCTTAATCACTCTGTATCCAATGGCCCATGTTTTGCCCAGCAGCAAAATAAACAGCCTCTGCAAGGCTCGAACCCAGGACCCTGCACACCATACACAAAGTGATTTACCACCAAGCCATGGCAGATATACATAACCTGGATGTTTTCACAAACATATCATCCAGCACAATCATTCAACAATACAGGAAATGTAGTAATATCATAAAACACAACCCCTTAATGCAAGAATTCTGGACAAAGTGTGCCACAATGTGGGTACAAATAGGGATATATGTCAAATACTGCTCTTATACACTTAAAGCGTAGCTAGTTAAACAGTTATATGTAGTAAAACACATATTTTGAAGGAGATGAAGTCTAAAACACAAAAGTGTCGGCATTAGGTACTGACTTCAATCCTGAGATCATCCATGTCAATTGCCAAGAGAATGAGGTACAGGCCAAAATTATGAGTCGGACATGCATGGACATATGGACAAATATATATCTGTAAATGTAGATAGATAGAGAGATATATGTATGACTCACAAATAATCATATAACATCAATTGTATATAGATACATAAATATATTCATATGTATGTATGTATGTGTGTGTATATATATATATATATATATATATATATATATAGGGATTTTAAATATATAATTATGTAGATATATAACTCTAGAACCACTCACTACAACATAGCAGACCATAAGCACTGTTAATGGGGATGGGGATCTCAAATGAGGGATACCTGATAATTACTGCTATGTTAACCCCCCTGCACAACCCTAGTGGATATGCTGTGCAATCCAATATCCAGCACATGCAGTTCTTGACTTCAGGACCCTCCACAACACAGCTATAATGCTTTAACAGTAAGCAATTCACCTGACAAATGTCAGGGCAATGTCTGTAACATATCATGCAGAAAAGTCATTCTACCGTAGCAATGGTGCAGATATGCACACACATCTATACATTGACAGATATGTTCAGGTATATATATATATATATATATATATATATATATATATATATATACACAGATATAGATAGATATATATAGATATATGAGATATATATATATATATATAGGTATATACACATATACACAGACAAAAGGCATTAGTAGCCATACATATGTAGAAGTAGTTTGGAAGTACTGGGTGCAAAGTATGTCCCTCAGCCACAAGCCCTGTAACTGGCACCTGTGAAATGTATGGGTTCCTATTAGATGACCGAAGACGCATTCTATTGAATGCGTCTTGGTCGAACTTAAAACAACAAAAAGGAAAAATAGCAAAGCAGCTTTTAAGCAAATTCTTTCCCAGGGAAAGTATGTATTATGTATTCTTTAAATTTTTTTTTTTTTTTTTTTTTTTGAGAACAGCGATAGCTTTTGAGATTGTAAGCTTTCGCTTACATGGGGTCGATTATTCATCATTCGCTTTTTTAAGCATTCAATGACATAATATAGACCCGAAATGTGTAGTGTGGCAGCCATTCCCACAAATGAGAATATTTACATTAAACATATACCCACTCACAATTCAAAGGACATGACACCACATACAGGTATGCATAATCAGAAAACCTTTATTTGTGTACTATACAATAATGTATACCATTACTTACAGCACATACATTTTGAAATATGTAATCAGTGATGACTGCAATGCCCACATAGGTGCCAGAACCATAGGGCAAGGGAGAGGAAGCATCCCCCCACTTTTACAGCTGCAAGACTTGTAGGACTCATGCGCACTTCGCACACTAATTTAAACACAGAAGTGTGCAGAAAGCTGCTACAAGAAGTAAGGATAATGGCTTTAGCTGATAAAGCTCCAGTTCTATGAAGTAAGTGTTAACTCCATTTCTGCTAGCTCTGTTTAAGGTGTGAAGTAGAGCTCCATTGTTTATGTAAGCTGTAGAGCTCCGAGTTCCATTGTTTATGTAAGCTGTAGAGCTCCGGGACACACTGCGAACACACACACACACACACACACACACACACACACACACACACACACACACACACACACACACACACACACACATGTCTAAAATAATGCAGGGTGGGACAAAAGCCCAATATTCACACTCGCATACTTTTTTGTTTGCTTCTTCCTCCTGTCACTTTGTTTTAAACATTGAGCAAATGTAATAGGTTTATAAACTGAACGGCTCCTTAATTCCAATCAAATGTGCTAGCCATCTTCATGAAGTAGACAGTTCAAAAGTTGACAATCTACTTTTAAGAAATTCCGCATTGCGCACAATAACCTATTGCATGTTTTATGTCTACCATTTAGTTCGTTTCCAGCATGTCATATTACTAATGGCTTTGCAAACGTGGACAGCGATTTCAATGAACAACGATTTCAATGAACACTGCATGCATCCCCTGAGCAGTCCGCAAGATTTCCCTCAGCTTTCTTGCAGCAAATTTGCCTCATAGTTGATGCATTTGCAGCAAGGGAGCATTGTGTGTGTGTACGCTTGTGCGCAATTTCTTTATTTTTGGTGTTAATTATATTCCCCAAGGCTCAGTTCTCTATACTGAATACGTATCATGTTTTCATAAATCATGCCACTTGTAGTGTGTGTGTGCATGTGCATTGGGATGGGGAAGTGACTGGCTCAGCAAGTTGTGTGTTTTATCACTACGAGTTTTCATTTACTATCATTAAAACACAGATTGCTTAACGAAACGTATTTTCATTTACTAAATAAAATTGCATCTCAATTGCTCAGACCAAGCATGCTTTTTCAGTTGCTAATGTGCTCGTGATTCGGAGTATAAGAATAGCATTTTAACTCATAATAAAATAGCTTATTATATGTCCTCTGGTTATTGTTAACTTCAATCAGTTTTGTTTTCACTGGTAGCCATAAAGCGGGATTTGCTGCTTGAGACGTAAATATCTATCAAAGAGTTAACATAGTGCTACATCACTTATCAGACAAATTTTGCTTGTGGAAGGCCAACGAGGAATGTCAGTGCTTCAAAGGATCATTTTGCAGAAAATCAAACAGCGAACCCGTGGATACTAACGGTCATCATGGGAAGTATAAAAAATTAGTAGCAATTCCTGAAAGTCTTGTAGACTCAATGGCAAACATAATACCTTGGAGAGGAATTAGCCCAGTCTGCCATGCAATATATCATCCCTTAAATGTGGAATTATTTAGATGACTTACTTCTGCAGACATTTTGCATATTTACTGATATTGGTGGATTGTAATGAGTAATGACAGAAGTTTGAGTGGCCTTTTATGGTTGAAATTTTCTGAAGTGGGTAGTTTTGTCCTTACTGGTTCACACATTTTGTTTCATTGCTTACTGGAAAACTGTTCAAAACTACAGATTTAAAATGCATTCTAACAACTGGTGCTGTATTATACAAGGAATATAGTTTAATACAATCAGGAAGGTGAATCAAGGAATGCATACATGTATGCATAACCCTAGAAATGTGTTTGAAAACAGCCCAGAATAAAGTGTGAAGGGCTCAAAATCATGGGCAATTTTTAAGCTTTACTCTTGTTACCAAATCAATGGATGAAGGTAAAACAGTTCACACCACATTACCTTGACCTGGCCAAGCCTTTTGATACAATCCCCTACTCAGGTGTACTAAAAAAGATGAATAATGTAGGAGCAAACACTTGCATCATCAGCTGCATTGCTAACTTGGCTCACAGGATGTAGGAGATCAAAACAGGGGAAGAGACCAGTCACCAATGGAGTCCCCAGGGTTCGGTGCTGAGACATTTTCTGTTTGGCATATACATCTCAAAAGTAAAAGGAAATACCGTAAGGCCAGCTAAGTTTGAGATGACTGCAGGCTGGGAGCAGTTATTGAATCTCCAAATGACTTAACCATCATGCAGAAATGTTTGTCCCAAATAATAACTGGTGTCAAAATCATGACATGCCCTCTGAGAACTGATCCAGTTGTTTGGCATTTGGGAACTTGTGTGTACAGTG
>NC_056746.1:355371805-355411805 GCF_019279795.1 Protopterus annectens | reverse complement strand
GTATGTGAAACAAGTAATCATGTAATAGAATGTAGTAGGGTACATGTAAAGAGGTAAATAGGAAGTTCAACAAATATTTCCCAACAGCATTTACTGTACTGATATACTGCTGATCAGAACCTATGGCCATAGCATCTGTGTCTGTCTATACTGACATAGAACACAGCTCACACCCCTGAGTCAGTCACATATGACTACTACTGGAGTGTTGTTTGAACAATACTGACTGAGACACTACTAGGCCAACTAATGGTATGTCACATATATCCGCATGTTAATTGTGAGTATACATATATATATATATATATATATATATATATATATATATATATATATATATATATATATATATATATGTATATATATATATATATATATATATATATATATATATATATATATATATATGTGTGTGTGTGTGTGTGTGTGTGTGTGTGTGTGTGTGTTTGTGTGTGTGTGTGTGCATATATATATATATATATATATATATATATATATATTTATATATATATATATATATATATATATATATATATATATATATGTATAGTGACCCATAACGAGAACAGTTCACTTGTAAAACCATGCATCTGGACTCATGTATAGCACCTACAAGGCAGGTCACTTGTGAGGGCAGCAGATGTATCAGCATGATGTTACAGTCAGGTATGATACCTCATGCTGCCATATATGTCAGTACACTCACTGTGTCCTATTTGTATATAATATCACATCTATGGGCATTGTTAAGTCACACAGACCACTTCCGACCACATATAGGTTGCACACATATGGATATGCCAGACACATCTGTACAGTGGACTGTACAATGGTTTAACCTAGTGCATGTGAGGCAGATGCTGTTACCACACCATATAAAGTAATGGCAGTGGGAGGTAATCACCAGCCATGTATGGTATGCACATAAAAATGGTATAAGCCATACAAGATATGATCCACACACACACACACACACACACACACACACACACACACACACACACACACACACACACACACACACAGTTGCCAGCATAAGGATTAGAACTCCTGCCTGTCTAGGTATGTCTACAATAGTGTTATGCAGTTACTGCACATGCCACAGAGCTAACTGAACTTTCACATGGCCAAATTCGCTGGTAACTGCACAGCTGTGGTAAACTATTACAGGTGGCAGACGGTCTGTCTTCTGTTCCACCTGTACATCATGCTAGTTCTGCCTGTCTTGCACTTCAAATAGCATTATAGCTTGGCACTTCACCAGGTTATTGTGGCTGGGAGCCGTCAGCAGTACTTATTCATCACAGAAGTAGCCCCAGTACTTAGTAGTTATTTCCACCCCTCCTGGCATGTTTGTAGGGCAGTTATCTGTGCTGTCACCCATTAACCTGGAGCACTTGTCCATTCTGAGGCACTCTTGCAACTGCCTCATGTACACAGACAACCGTCCCCTCTAAACTTCAAACATGTAGACCTGTGAGGGTTACCCATATATCACCCAGTGTGGGCATATGCATTCTCCAGCGAAGACTTGACTAGCAGGTCATGAGGTTATGATCAACACCTGCATCACACCATGTGGAACACGTAGGTCACCATGACAACAACTTTGACAGCCATGACATACAGTGAAAAGCCACACACCCACCTTCCCAGAAGCACTCAATGGACATTTACCTAAACAGCACAGACCAGCAGGACTGACACCCACTCAGACACTGCGACATGCCACATGCCAAGGGACACTTATTTAACCTACACAGTGTGCCCCTCAACCTAAGCTCCTAAGGCTAACCACCTTGCACAATACAGTGAACATGTGCCACTCATTACTGAGGCACATACATATCCCACTCACTAAGTTGAATATGGAGCAGGTAACAGCCAAATATCTATCACATGCCAGCATCCAACACATGACACAGCCAGTCATGGTACTCCACAACAACTTCAAGTATCACTCTGTATCCATGTGGGTGTGAGTGACTTGAAAAGAGACACGGTTGAACTCCCTGATTATGTGGTCCAGGCAGGTGTGACAGTAGCCCTGGGCAGTGTACCACTGTCACCCAGAATGATGATGTGGTACTATCAACAGATTGACTGCAACATTGGCTTACATGTTATGTGTCATTCTCAGGGGATCCAGTACCTCGCTGCTTGGGATGTAATGACTGACAAAACCCAATGACCTGCCACATATGTCTTACATCCATCACCGCTGGATTTCCAGGTACTGGCTAAGTGTCTTGCCACCCCGATGATGCCTTATTAGGCAGTGTTCCTGATGTTATTACCACCATAACAGCTTTACATGTATGCAGTCTGAGGGTCCTGCTACTCAACAGTAGACATCTAACTGTCAGGATGCAGTCACTCAGAGCAGTCGGAGTGGAGAACACATGTCTGCTGTAATGGAGAGGTGGTTCACAGCAGCAGACAACAGACCTGCAGTATCAGGCTATGATGCATTCCACATCTGTCAGGCCCCAAACACAGACTACACCACACCTCCACAGGTGGTGTTGTCTCCATATTCATTATGGGTAGGAACATCTCCAGACTAGTATCCCATCATAATGCATTGGAGATATTACCAGTAAAACTGCCTTGGGGTAATAATGCAATCCAGACCATAGCCTGCTATGGGTCCACATCTCAGTCCCTAGACTGTCAATGCACATTCCTCAACACCCTGCCATCTATGATGGTCCAGCACAACACTGACATAGTATGAGTCTTCATCAACCCCTACATCACCTGAGGTAAGTGGCCAAGCACCAGTACAGTGGCCCAACACCTCTGGGAGTCATAATTTCCATTGCTCTGGACCAGCTCATACTGAATCCGGTACAGGATGCAACAACCTTGACCTGTGTTGACTACTTAGATATGGGACTGTTGCTCATCCACAGATGTCAATCCCTGCATGGTGAGATCCACACAGGCTGTAATCAGCATGGAACTCAACATGTCAGCCACACCCCCCATAAAGGTAACCACCTTGCAAAACCTCTCCAAAGCTGAGTTTGCAGCCATGAAAACTAGAGTGGATGTCTTCCACTGCATCCATGATAATTGGAAATGGCTGGATGACTGTGGAATCATACACATATGCACTGTACAAACAGATACACGAATGCATGGTACTAGCCAAAGCCAACCAAACCCAGACACTGTCATCCAAACACTGGGAGACAATGTGATGTTCCTCTGCCATTACTAAAGTGTACATCAGAAGGAGGGCACTGTTGCAGAGAAAGGTGGTTTCCCATGACTGTTGAATTCTCTTATTAGCCTCAAACACAACTTTGGATCTCACATGGAATCCCCCATGGGGATCTATGATGGCAGATATGCAGCAGATAATGATGACAGTCACAACACCCTTTGATAGTTACATCAACAACCTCCACATCATTAAGCACAAGTGCTGCGAGTTCCTGCACAATGCTAATACCTATCCTGAGACAGCAGATATTGGCCACAGTCTTGGCACCACATTTAGTGACAGCTTTACCCCTCTCTCCCCCAACATGTGAAGTGCTGAGTGAATGTGTTCTCACATGCTGTATCCCATTTCTGTTCTAGGTATCTGTGTGTTACCAGGAGGTAGCCCTGCAGCATGACCACGGGGTATGGCAGTGTGGTGACATATCCACCATGTCATAGGCAGGGTAGAGTATGTGCACAGAAATCCCTGATCTGTAACACAGTGATTGCATATGCCTCACAGATTATAGGGCTGAGGGTTGTACATAGGCATATGTTGATTTACATCTGTTGTAGAATGGAGAATGGTACGTGTTGTGGTTTGGACACACCTCCGATAGCTAATAACCACAGCCACAGGGGATATTTATCAAACAAACACACTGGGATTACTATTCACAGACACACACACACACACACACACACACACACACACACACACACACACACACACACACACACACACACACACACACACACACACACATTTGCCAGTACTGAGATCCATAGGTTCAACGCTTCATATGTGTGTAGTAGGTGAATGGGCATGAAGGCTGTACAAGGCTAACCCAAGGAATACACTGATATCAGGCCACATGAAAATAGTCCCTAGTGTGGCTCAGGAGTACAGTCACTGGAATGGTCCCCAGGGGTGGTTATTGCATTACCTATCCACTCATCCAGATTTCTATTGTGGGTGGCCAGTGATGTGCACTGCTGCACATGTATGTGATTTATATTCAATAACATGGACAGTGTCTGGGTTGTGCACATGTCCCACATGCATGTTCTTTGAAGTGTGGATCTCTGGGGCATGTTGTGTGGACTGACTGGTATCTTCGGAAATAGCATTCCTGACCTCGTTTATTGAGACCTGGCTATGTAACTGAGATAGTGATTGCACCTACATAAACAGTATGATACATGGGATTCATTGGAGTTATTGGTGTCTGTCCATACAGGGCATGTGTATAAGGCATGATATTCACTTTATGGGTTACGTTTGCAGACTATACAATTGTTGCAGGTGTCCAGTTGGGAATATGGCAAAAGGGCCACTGTACACATTGATTGGGCTACTGAGGGAATGGAACAGGGTTCCATGTCCTTTTACTTACTGCATAACACACACTCCATCAGGAGATGTAACACATCAAAGTACTTTCTGATGTCAGTGGCACTGTTGTGTTCGATAGTCATGTAGTCCACTGCAGTCACGCCATGGGTAATATCTATGAGGCAATTTGCAGGAGAACTATCGATATAGTGGTTGCTGCCTAGCCAAGCATGTTTGTGTGTGATCCATGGGTGGAGAGTGGTCTCTGAGTATTAAAAGGGTTGGCTATATTGTTCACTAATCCATACTGTCACATAGTCATTTATGGCTGTGGATTGTCTACACCAACCTCTACAGTGTTTGACAACTGTTGGCCTTGTAATGTGGACATTGGGACATATAGATGCTCAATATAATGTAGAAAAACCCACCCTGCAATGGATCCTGTTATTACACAATAACACCAACACCCACTCAGGGTACTGATGACAGACAGACACACGCACATACTTGCCGGTACTGAATTTTAAACCCCTCCCTAGCTATGTATTGCTACTACAGTGTTACACACTTATCACACACACCACAACGCTTATAGGCTGGATAGCTGTCCAAAGGTATCTTTGAAGGTGAGTGACATCAGCAGCAGTGCTAAAGGAGGGGTAAGGGAAGTATATTAACTGTGAATGACCCCAAAATCAGGTGTTAACAAAGACACACACACTCTCTTACACAAATGCACACATTTTCACAGTTGCCAGGACCCGGATTAGAACTCCTATCTAACTAGTTTGCTACACTACAGTATTATGCAGTTATCACAAGTGTCACGGAACTTGCATGTCCAAAGGTATCTTTGAAGGTGAGTGACATCAGCAGGTGTGCTACAGGAGGGGTAAGGGAAGTGTAGTAAGTGTGAATGTCCACAAATCAGGTGTCAACAAAGACACAGACACTCTCTCACACAAACACATGCATTTTCACACTTGCCAGGACCAAGATTAAAACTCCTACCTAACTAGTTATCACAAGCGCCACAGAGTTTATATGTTGGTGAACTCTCCAAAGGTATCTTTGAAGGTGAGTGACATCAGCAACAGTGCTAAAGGAGGGGTAAGGGAAGTGTTAGTAAGTGTGAATGTCCACAAAATCAGGTGTCAACAAAGACACAACACACTCTCTCACACAAATAGACATTTCACAGTTACCAGGATTAGAATTTCTACTTAACTAGTTTGCTATACTATAGTATTACGCAGTCATTACAAGCACCATGGAGCTTATATGTTGGAAAGCTGTCCAAAGGTATCTTTGAAGGTGAGTGACATCAGTAGCAGTGCTAAAGGAGGGGTAAGGGAAGTGTAGTAAGTGTGAATGACCCCAACATCAGGTGTCAACAAAGACGCACACACACACACACACACACACACACACACACACACACACACACACACACACACACACAAACACACACACTCACGCAAACACACACATTTTCACAGTTGCCAGGATCAGGATTAGAACTCCTACCTAACTAGTTTGTTATACTAAAGTACTACACAGTTATTGCATGCACCATTGATCTTATGGGCTGAAACTTGGCCAAAGGGTTATTTCAAGCTGACTGACACCAGCAGGAGTGCTAACATGGGCAATGGGATGTGCAGTGTGTATGAATGGGTCATAAATCATTCCTCTGGAAACACACACACACACACACACTCAGTCACATACAACTTTACATTTGACAGGACTGAGTTTACAAATGTCACATGTATACTTATTTGTACTACAGTGTTACACAGTCATCACAAGCACCACAGACACTATAGGGCTGAGGGCTACCAAAAGGAATGTCTACATTGATGACTGACATCAGCACATCATGTGATATAGGCCAATGGGATGTGTAGTGGGTGGGACAGGCCTCATAATGGACTTCTCTCTGTCACCGTCTGTCTCTCTCTTCCCCACATCTCTGTGTGTGTATGTTTGACATATTATAGTCTGTTGGCCTTAGATATGTGTGAGTATCCCTATCAAATGTGTGTGTGAAGCATAAATGGTGTACAATTTGGTGTGTGTGTGCATAGACATCTGCAAATGACAGATATGTATAGGCCACTGTGTTTTCAGACATGGGGTTCATTTCTCTAAGTGTAGGAGCATGCATGCTTTCTGTATTGAGTGTGAATCCATTCCAGGTAGGGTTGTACTCCAGTCCAAGGTTTGGTGTTGTACACCTACAGCTAGCAAACTATTTATGCAGGATATCTGTAGATAGGTTAACAATATGGAGTCACAATGGGCGAAAGATGGGGGGATACTGTAACTATTGCTGTCTGTGCTGCTTGTGTTACATGGTTGGTGTTAGCAGAGATATTCAGACATATGTACTGTTTTACACTGTGATGTATTATGTCATCAACTACTGACAGATATAATTATTTGCTCACAGTTATTTACCAGGAAATACAAGATGAATAAAGCTGAGTCCTGTATCGTGGGCCATAGCCTACACATTCTTGCACACTCCTGCCATTCTGGAGGGGTGACTATAGACACTTGCTGATGGGTCTGTGTAAATGGTCCAGCACCTTGGTAATATGGTGGCTGAGGATCCCCTTGTTGTACATATATCGACTTAACAGAATGGCCATATCCTGCTGTGGCCATACCTTTCAGCTGTACAGATTCACCCAGGTTACCCAGAGGCAGGGCTCATATATCTGGTCAGTTTTCCTTCACATTGTGGTTTACTAGCAGATTTGTAGCCACCCATTACTGGATTTGCAGACAGGGGTAGAATGGACACACATCAGAGTTTCAGACTTCACACACTCCATGATGTCCATGCTTCTACACCCCCCTCTATTATTCTATCCTTTTCCTAACATTATGCAAGCAGTATCTGAGAAGTATCCCTATAGTTGGCCCTTTATCCCGTGGTATTTATGGATTGGTCCACAGTTATTGCAGTAGGACATGGTGGGCATGCTACTGGGATTTGTCAACATGGTCTTGCATTTGTGGTCTGTTGACTGTGTTAGGTTGTTAGTTAGGACGCCATGAGATGCCATACACTGGCAGTATGGGTGAGGCACAGGTCTTTGACAGAGGACTGTAGGCCATTTGGTAGTGATGCGGGCCATCTGTAGCAGGCCAGTTCATTCTGTCACTCCTATATTCCCAGGCTGCGAGCCAGTGGATTCCACTGGAGTGACAGGGTAAGTGTGCGAGGTGTTACTGGCAATACTTCCTGTTCATATTGATCCACTGGTCTGGATGCAGGCAGGGTGCTGCTTACAGCTAGGGACACACCTGCATAGTACACCTCTTCAGCATGCTGCATTCTGTGGATATTGCCATACAGAAGTGGGGTCATACTGTACTCATTCCCAACAGCATGGATATGAAATGTGATAAACCTGTGGCTGATGGTGGGGTGAGCTGAGTGCATGTGTGATATGGAAGCTAATTGCAGCTGACTCACAGACATACCTGAGACATTGCCCTTATGGTGACTTGTGCATGGACATAGGCAGTCTCTCATTACTTTATATCTGTGCCTTTTGTGGTCTGCCACTTATTGGCTAGACTACACCAGTATTCCATACTACATGGACAACTAATGTGCTGCTAACCTGTGTGTACAATTCCAAAGTTGTGTGCAGTTGACAGTTACATTATATGCACTCAGTCTAGGGTACTTCCACCTGTGTACTGTGTGCATGTATGGGCCCACATTCATGGCATGTCCATCTTTCAGACAGTGACAGATATTGACATCTGGATAGTGAGTATGGATGACTGCTGACCACTGAGAAGCATTGTGGTTGGCACTGCAGTTGTCGGAACATGGCCCTGTCAACCACAGTACTGCCCATAGGCCATTGAGACACAACCCTCCATGCCTACATGCTGACCACTTCCAGACAATATTGAACACACAACCTAACACACAGACTCCTGCATATTGTACACATCCAACAATCTGTCCTGGCAGCGGAACCGTGACTTGAGTATCCCAAATACATGCTCGGCCAATCTGTGCTCCACTGATATTACTCCTCACACTTACATGCTACTGCATTTCTACATAGGATTGTGGGGGGGGGGACACCTGATGACTTTAAACATTTGCTATGACTCTACTGGTATTTCAGGTACTCTGTTTGCTTCCATTTCATATTGTATTCTGACCTATTATGCAGACTGGAGGCATATCAGTAGAGTACAGATCTTAGGTTTTATTGACCTACATTTCATTTTCAGAGTTCTTACCCTTCAGAACTAATATACAATTTCCAGACCTATTGTAGTCTGTCTGTGTAGGTCTGGAGGGGGGCTGTTCACCATTGCCATCATTTGGAGGCCTTAGCCCAGCCTTTCTTTATGGTCATCTACACCTGTCCTACTGGCTGAAGCTGGTGGTGGGTATGTGAACCTCACTGACATGCAAGTGTGTATCCTATGGACACCCACAGTTATTTGGTCCACCACATGTACTGTGGTGGGATTTGTCACCTTGTCTAGTACTGCCTAGTATGTTGACACCAGCATTTGTTATGGATTTCATGCTGCCCATATAGGTGACCACTATCTGCTGCCATCCCATTTGGCCACCTGATTCCCTTGCATGCTTGCTTCCATACCATAGATACAAGTGTCAGAACATACTACTTCATTCAGTAACTGATGGGAAGAGTGACTTACCTTGTGGCTGGGACAGTACTGAGGATGGTGCCGGAGGGCTGACTATGTCGGATGCACATAGTACACTTCCTATACATGGTAAAGCATAGGTAGTGTCATGCTTGACATCCCTTTTACTGTATGTGCGAGTCAGAGAGAGGTGTCATTCCTTGGGTCCCTACCATGTCAGCCTGTGATGGCCTTGGCAATGGTGGGGGACTGTGTGGCCTTGCCCTATGCTGTTCCTGCTGCAGCAATTTCCACAGGATCATATTGTGTAGCATGGCACATACTATGAACATGTGTATACATGTAGCTGGAGAGTACTCCAAGGCTCCAATGGATATGTCCAGGCAGCGGAACCGTGACTTGAGTATCCCAAACACATGCTCTGTAATCATTCTGGTTTGTGCATGTGCCTCATTATGGAGTTCTTGTTCAGATGTGTGTGCATTTCTGAGGGGTGTCACCAGCCATGGCTCCAGTGCGTAGCCAGCATCCCGCACTAGGTGGCCATATGGGATGTCCCCACTGGCAAATGACTGGTACAGCTGTGTCATATGCCAGATGTGAGAGTCGTGATAGCTTCCAGGGCTGCCAGCACACACATTCAAGATAATGCCCTGGACATCGCACATGAACTGGCAGCTCAAGAATTTGCTGTAGAATGTCCCTATCCACCCTATAGCGCTCCACTATCTCCAGCTCATGTAGCCCCTGGTAGGTTACCCTGCCAGCTATGCTAGTTCTGCTTGATTGCCTTCCTACTGCTGTTTTCCCTTTCCATTGCCTTCCCGTTTAAGCCCCGAGGCGCACTGTGCATACCCAAGCCAGTGCTCAGATATGAACAGTGCTGCTATTTCCTGTTTTTTTTTTTTTTTTTTTAATTTAAAACCCGGTGCTCAGCACGCACACTCGTTTAAGCAGGGAAAACATTGCTCAGCAATGTGAGACACACCACCTTCCTTATCTGTGCATAGCTAAGGGCAGACATGGGCCACAGAGCTCAAGTAAGCTTACAGCATACATGACACATCCCCTTATAAGGTCATCCACCTCTTATACTTATACAATGGTGTTGCTGCACCTACATGGTTGGGTGTAAGCTAACACTGAGAGGAAATATGTGATTTAGTATCAATCCCCTCATTTGCATAAACCAGAATGCTAATTCATATTAACACACTCACACTGAGCCTTCCCCCTTAGCAACCAATATTCCCTGGTATTGTTGTCTTATGCATGCCTTTGACTATTATGGCAAAATGCTGATTTGGGTATAAAAGCTTTATTTCCCCCTTTTTTTTATTTTCGTGGCGATCCCGTTTGCGCACCGCTGCCCTATGCTTCAACATCTGAGATCAGCCAAAAAAAATTGTTTTTTTATAAAATTTCAACTATTTTTCATGCCAATGACGATATATTTGGCCATTGGCATGCCTACTACATTGAATACATGCTTTCTTTCCAGCTGTCATGCCTCCGTTTTGTAATTTGCAAAAATGTATTTAGTTAGTAACCGAATACATTTCTGCAGGTTACACTATTCCTGCACAGATGCCTGCCTGCTTCCTGGATTGCTACTTCACCTCATTTGTATGGTTTTCACCAGCAAATGAGATAATTAGCATACAGCAGTGGTGTCTGTGCAGGAATAGTGTAGGAGCGCTCATGCACGTCCCGGGAGCTCGATCCTGGATCACTCGTCAGCCATATTGCGTGCAGCAGCTCTTGCACTATTCCTGCACTCTGTGCAGAGCTTGCTGAATCTGGGGGACAGACAAAAATGAACTAAACACAAAATAAAAACCACATTGCATGCTGAATGAACCCAAAATGTATTAAGAGCTTGTTCCCTTTTCTGAACATGAACCTCATTAGAAAGACAAAATGAGAGCATTGCTGTCTATAAAAGATCTACCCAACTCATCTGATCACAAACCATGTAAATATACCACTGGGAATTCAAACCACATAAAATATTCCAAATGCATACAAATAAATATATACACCATATGATTAACACATTGGATATAAATATAATTATGAATACTAATATAAATATATTCAGATTTAAAAATGCTGGCTATACCAACATACTTATAGTGTTATTAACGGCAATAACAAGAATGCTTTGTTTAAACATAGCGAGAAATGTGTGAGTTATTCTAGATACATTTTTGTTTTGTTGTTGCAAAGGTAGCACCACCTACTGGTGTGATGATTTTAAGTTAATCCTTGTAGATCGAGAGTTATTTTGGTAATTGAAATGAAATGCAGCTGTGGCACCACGTTTAAATGAATACATATCATTTAATAGTATATTATGTTTAATATCAACTAACATCTAAATAGGTATTCAAAATAAGTTTGTAGAACTTTTTTTAAATATGAATATATTTTATATTAACTTTCATGTTTACATTTATATGCTAAGTTTTATTCATATATTGGATATATTTATTTGTATACATTTAGGATATGAGGGAAAATAGAAGACACAGAAACACAAAAATATGTGTACATAGTGCTTTAGTCTCCATGGTAATATCTTCACTTAACCTTCATAGTTGCATTTAGTATTAGAGTCACACCAGTGCATATACCCATCTAATGTACAGCAAAGCTTATTCATTCTTGATAAAACATCAGGAATTTACTGACTGAAAATCTTTACTCAAACTATCCTGTCACCACAATGTAATGTATAGAAAATAAAATTGCATTAAACTACTGAAAATATAAAATCTTACTGGTCATAGTGCCCACAATCCTTCAGGACATGAACAGTCATCACTAAATGCAGTCTTGGGTATTGATTAGCACTTCTATGGTATTACATTGGGTTGAAATGGCTAGGCTTAAAATGACCTCCGGTCAAAAGCCTAATAATCTCCTATGATCCTAAGAATTATGTAAAGAAGGAACTAGTTACTGTGCAGATATCAGGAGGACAATTTAAACATATGCAATTAAATAAGGCATGTTATAACTGCAATATACTACATTTGAATGTGGGTTGCACTAGGATTTTATCATGCCTGGCTGTGAAATTTGGTCATTTGTCTTTGTCCTCATGACCAAACCACTGTACTCCTGATTAAATCCCACTGTGACTTATACCCAAACACGGTATAATTTTATAGTTGAGAAAGTATTGCTTCTCATGTCATAATTACAAAATAATTAAGAGTAATACTTTAGCAACCAGTTATTTCATTGTAGCTAATATAATCATGGTGGTTATTGCTAAATCCTGTAATCATGCTTACTTCAAGTCGATAACATCTGTATGAGAAATTAGCCAGATGATATGTATCAGGTTAATACTAGATGTACAGCAAAGTGTTTATTGTATTGCCTTGTTGTATTGATATACTTTTTTCTGCAGTAGGCTGGATTTAAGTATTATTCCTTGCTGGATTTTTTCCTAGTCATATCACAAGGCTACTCATTTTTCAAGATTGTTGTATGCACACTATAAAATGACCCACAATGCTTATCTTGATCCCACTATATATTATAGATTCATGGGTAAGTACTAGGCTAACTGCCCTTGTGGGTTATTTTGAGCCTAGCCAGTTTCTCTTTTGATGCTTGGTTTAACCTATCTCATTTGGTGCTAGTTTACCCATCCATCCATCCATCCATCCATCCATCCATCCATCCATCCATCCATCCATCCATCCACCCATCCATCCATCCATCCACAACCCCTTTTCCCACTTTTGCACATGGGATCAGGGTGTCACTTTAACAATGACAATCATCTAGAACTAAGATTCACACCACCGAGTGGCTAGCCCTGCCACTACTGTTCTTCTATACCCCACACTCACATTCACACTCACACCTATGGCCAGTTTAGAGTGTCCAAACCACCTACTGCATGGCTGTGGAATATGGGAGGAAATCAGAGCATCTGGAGGAAACCCACAAGAACACAGGGATGACATGCAGACTCCACACAGAAGGCACCACAGCTGAGAATCAAAACAGAGAACCTCTTACTGAGAGGTGACAATACTATCCACTGCACCACTGTGCCACCCATATACGCCACCATGCTGCCCATATCCCATGATTGATAATTATATAATACCTCTAGTTAGACTAACTCACATCATACCATAGATAATTTGAGAGGACATAATTATGAGGTAAAGCATTTAGGAGCTGCAGCTCTCCATTACGTGCAGTACAGTGGGCAGTCCTGGGATACATTTTCTTTCACTCATCCATAGATCCCAGTTGCTCTTGAATATGGACAGGTATGAGCTTCGTTTTACCTAGATGGGGAGTCTGTTCCACAGTAGTGGCATCTTCTGTGAGCTATATCTGTCCTTCCAAAATGTTCTGTTAATGATGCAGAAGAGGTCGAGATCCCTAGACAGAGTATTTCTAATGCCATTTAACTTGCTGTTGTGCAGTAGGGCCATTAGTATAGGGTCAGAGTATGCCTAATATGTCAGACGCAGGTCACATCTTAGGAATCTATAGGATAACTAGTATAGTGACAGGGATTTGAGCTGGACCATGTAGAACATATTATTTAGGTCTTGTATCCTTTTAATAAGGTATCTCTATGGGTGTTGTAGTTGTTGTGTTTGTCTGGACAGATACATGCTAAATGGTACACTATAATCAATGATTGCCCTAATGAGGATTGAGTAAAGGGGGGCAATGACATCCTTAGAGCTACACAAATCCCTTTGTTGTAAGCTGTGCAACATAAAAGGACTTTCTTATGACAATGGATGCATGGTCAAAAGTTAGGTCACTATCCCCATAAGTTCCCAAATCCCAAAAAACTGGGTCAACTCTTAGAGGAGTATTGACAATCTGGTAGTTTCCCAGGATAGATGATATCCCACAGGATACAGGAATGCATTTTTTGGCATTTAGTTTTAGTGCATGACAATGGCACTAGGTATTTGTTTGGGATAAACCTTTCTGCAAGATGGTTAAGTCATCTGCGGATTCACTGCCTGCTCCCAGCTTGCAGACATCTGCAAAATTAATCAGCCAGAGTCCTTTGGTACTGGCTTTTACATCAGAGAAGTAGATATCAAACAGGAGAGGTCCCAGCATGAAACTGGGGACTCCAATGGGGACTGGTCTCTTTGTGGAGGTAGCTTCCCTTAATTTGATCTCCTGTAATTTATGTTTGAGCCAGTTGGCAAACTAGTGGGTGATGTAGGACTTTAGTGCCACTTTATGTATCTTTACTCTGACTGAGTGGCAGATTGTGTTAAAAGATTTGTCCAGGTTGAGGTACACGGTATGTGCCGTTTTACCTTCAGCCATTGCTTTGGTGATCATTTCAAGGAAGTCCAAAAGGCTAAGTAAGCATGACCTGTTCTTGACAAATTCAAACTGAGATGAGTCCAGTGTTTATAGTTTCTATATTCCCTTATTAATTAATTCCATGATAAGTCTTTCTATTGTTTTGCATGTGTGGCTGGTCAGACGTTTGGGTCTGTGATTGCTTGGGTTTGTGTAAGGTCATCTCTTATGCAGGGGAATGACTGTAGGGGTTCTCCATTCACTTGGCACAAAACCTGTATGGAGGATGGGGCTGAACAGTGTTATTATGTGGGTGATTTAACCATGCTTCACAATATTTAAAATTCATCCAGGGATATTGTCAGGACCCATCAATACAGTATGTTTAGTTTCTGATAGTAGTTTTAGGACTTGGTCTTATGTGATAGCTAGAGGTGAGTCAGTTTAATGTATATTTTGTGTTATAGAAGGATGGAAGAAAGGATAAAGTATGAGCTGAATTTATTGGCCAGTAGGGTTGCTGTATCTTCAACCACAGTGTAGGTAACTTCATTCACAATCACTGATTGTTGCATTGTGCTTCTGAGCTAATGAGCATAACTAAAATAGCCTTGTGATTGTCTTTGGCTTGGATAGCTATTTTAGCCTCAAACTTGGCTTTGGTGGATTTTTAATAAACTCCAGAGTTGTCTGATTATTTCATTGGTGAGGGCTACATCATTCTAGGAATTACTCTTCTTACTTTTGGTCAAAATTCTTTTCCTTTTATTGTAGACCTTGTTGATGTTATGGTTCCACCATGCAGGTTTGTTTCTGTGGTTTGCCCTGCACATGTTCATACACTGTACAGCTCCATCTATGCAGCTGTTTACATATTGGTATAGTGTGGATGAGTATATTTCCATAAATTCAGTGCAGATATCTGGGTTTGGTGTGGATTTGAACATCGCCAATATGTCCCTTAGGAGTAGATAGTTTGTCTTGGAGAAATTTCTAAAGGTACTTGGGGTGAAACAGGTTTCTAGTTTTGATTTTATTTAGAAGAAAATGGCTTTATGGTCAGACCCAACAATTGATGAAGATATGCAAGGGATGGTACAAGATGTCCCTATATTAGTAAAGACAAGATCCAAGATGCTGTTCCCCCTAATGAGTACTCTGACTAATTTTTCCAGGGTGTTTGTATTGACAAAGTCCAGGGATCTCTTTGCTTGTGCATAGTGGTGGTGTAGGGTTCCTTCCCATTTTGTAACCAGGTAGTTTAGATTACCTAGAAATATGATATTGAGTTTAATACTGAGTGATTCCAGTTCTTGTAGATATGTGTTGTGGTTTTCTTGGGTCATAGAGGGAGTTCTATAGCTAGCTAATATACAATACAGGATCTTTGTGATGGTCTCTTTTTATATAGTCCAGTGAGGTACATATCAAGTCATTGACACGCACATGTACTATGATAGAGTCATAGCGGTACTTGTTGAACGACTTCAGCACATGAGTGATTTGATGGCTCGTGGCACCAGACAAGCAACTAATCATCACTCTTTTCTCACTCAGCATAGTAAGAGGTACATCTGTCTGTTTTACAATGGAGTGACTTTTAAGAAGAATATTTGGTAGGGTAGATGCTTGCCTTTTTGGCCCAACATTTGTGATGTTGGGACTCTTTGTGCTATGTGAGGATGTAGGCTTAGTATTCTGAGTGTGCTTTGTGCCTGGGCTGTGTGGGTGACTGTTAATGGTCAGCAATGGGATCAGACTAAAAAACACAGCAAAAACACATTTCAGTTTGGTTTCCAATTACTCTTAGCCATTATCATTTGCTGTGCTTCCTGTCTCTAGATTGCATCACGCTGCTGTAAAGTGCATTTATTTTTCATTTTTATATACTGTTTAAGATTTATATGTGTTATTTGAATATTATATACTCTTGCATAGCCTTCCACTTGCTTATCATCTCACGCATATCTTACTTAATCCATGCATTTCTATGTGCATTATTAGTACTGCATAATCAGCATATTGAGTACAATACTGTATACATATATGTTCCTGTATGCTGTGTGTGTATATATATATATATATATATATATATATATATATATATATATATATATATATATATATATATATATATATATATATATATATGTGTGTGTTGCTCAAGTCCACGGTAACTTGATTCTCCATCATGGTGTCACAGATGGCTAAATAAAGATTTTTGACTAATCAGTCCAATTTGCTAAAGTGGAAGAGAGAAAAATAGCTTTGCATTCACACAGTGCAGTGTAAGCTGTATGCTGAATTTTGCAGCTGTTTGCAGATCATGCACACGCTGTAAGTAAAATCTACAGAAGAAGCTACATCGAGAAAACTACAGAATGTCCTTCTCTTGTGGCTATAATTTAGCTAAATAGTCTCCCGCCAGCCTCTTAGCATTTCTACAGTTTATTTTTTTAATGAGGGGCAGAGATTGGAGAAACATTTCCTCCAGATTTCTACAAGTACAATTCAATATAAGTACCGCCAAACAAATGTTAAGAAGCAAAAATGTGTTAGGAGTATACTGCTCAGTGTGTGTGTGGGGGGTGTGGGGGTATGATTGTAACCTACTTGGTAATCAAACAAACAACATAAATAAAAATCTTTTTTCTCTAAAAAGTACTAATAAATGAGGCTAACTATGACCTTTTGTTTAAACTGGTGCTTTCAGTGAGTATCTTTTAAAATACAATATGCATAACAATGGTAGTCAAATCATTCTAGATAAAGCCACAAAGCTTGCACAGCCTCCCAAGCAGAACTCTGCGTGGGAGGTCAGAAGATGTAGTTAGGTCAGAATCAGAGTTTTAAAACCCATTTCAAAAGTAACAGAAAGCTAACGGAAGTGCAGGCGTTTGCATTCTGACATTCTGAACAGCTGTGACAGGAAGTTGCTCAAAACTCTGTCTCAGCAGATGTGCTAATCTTACAAAGGAAATTAAGAAACAGTCAGCCAATAAAACAAGTGTCGTCCTGTAACTAAGCAGGCTGAAAACTGGCAGATGCACAAAGCTTCACCACATAAACCCCAATGTTTAAATTTAGCTCTGGTGCTGGATCATTTCCTTCCTGTGCACTTTTGAAGCCAGTAGAGCAGCAGGTCCATTTATTTATGTAATTTACTCAACCATTTCATTATTCTGACATTTTTGTATTTTAGAAGGAAGGACTTCTATAACAATTAATTGTATCCCAGTTGTATGATAAAAGGGTGTAATAAGGGTGAAAATGATAGTGGTGTTGGGGGACAGACATTCTGGCTTAAGATGTATTTTGTCTTCAGTAGCTGGTTTTGCTCTGTCTCTATAGACCCTCCTCCCCTTATCTAACTGTAGGATTCTTAAGAGGTACTTCTGTTGGTACTGATATCTGACCAACCACACACACTTCCCTTCTTAGAACTGAAGTATGTTATATATCAACTTTAGATACATTCTGGAATTACTCAGGCCCTTGGGCAATCTGCCCACATGGCACTTCTGTCAAGGCCATATAACTAAAATAAATACACTATTAAACTAAAACTGTCAGGCTCAGAGAAAATGCGTGCTTTCTTGGGGATGGTGGTGGCAATCACCCTTATGCCCTGTATGGCACTGTGAATCTAAATATGCTAACTCTGCAGTCACACAGCCTCAAGAGTAAAGGAAGACAGCATTGTTAAACAGAACCAAAGGCTTGCAGTTTAGTATACTTAAACCAAAAAAAGAAGAAAACACTTCTGATGATACAAGCCTTCAGTGATGTGGTGTTGATTATACTATTCTCAAATTCAGTGAAGAGTCTTGACAGTGAACTGCCAGGCTGCATGTGATCTCCGTGATCAGAAAACAGCAATTCACCTACTCAGGTCTTTCCTGTTCCTTATATTATGGTATTATAAATGTTACAGTTATGTATGTGTGTGTATATGTGTGATGTGTATGTTGGCCTGCCTCACTTTCTATCTGTCTCTTTCTCACTGTATATATATATATATATATATATATATATATATATATATATATATAGTGAGCCCACCAGCTTAAATAAACTCTGTAATAAGAGAAATAAATAATAATAATAATAATAATAGAAGAGATCTAAAAGTTGTAATAGTAACAATTGTATCAAAAATATCAATGTTTGTTTCTTTTGCCTTTTCCCGGTTAGGGGTCGCCACAGCGAAACTCCGGTCTGCTAATGATTGGCAGTAGATTTTGACGTGCTGGCTTGCCGGGCCTAACGCACAACCTTCAACGAAGGAACGCCCATTCATGCATGTCGCCACACAGAAGACGCTCTAACTGAGAATGGAATGGGCAACGTCTAACTGTGAGGTGACAACGCTACCACAGCACCACCACCGCAGCCTGTATATCAATAAGGAATTAAAAGCTACTGTTGGAGCTAGTAAATTAAATTAGCTTCTGAAGCTAAGGAATATGTTGTCAATTTTTAGTTATGTTAAAAGACTAAGAAATAACACCCAGGAGTCCTCTGAATTTTTCCAAAATGGTACTAGCCACTCAGACTTAGAAAACATTTGTCAAATAGACTAGAGGAAAATTTAGTGCTAATTTATCCTGAAACGACCATCTTAAGTCCAAAAATTCATAATTCCCTTCAATGTATCACAAAGGAACACACACTTAAGGTGTTCTCTATAACCAAGACACACTACTTCTCTGGGGCATGGTAATTTATCTGGATATGTAAAAAGTAGCACTAAACATGGCCTTGCAGAGCCTCTCCTTAAATTGTTTAATCTGAGCATAGATACAGGATTTGACTGCAAAGTATTGGAGACTGACGTGATGATTCCCCTTCACAAGGGTGACCGTATCATGGACAAGGGAAACTATAGTCCCATTAGCCTGACCAATCTGATTTGAAAAGCTATGGAATGTATTATATCTGACCTCATAAGTTATGATATTGCAAACCCTACCAGGCTGGATGCAAGATTAGTTTAGCTTTGTCAAAGGGAGATCCTGCCTAGTTGATTTAGTCAATTTCTACAAAAAGTCACTCAGGCTGTAGACAGAAGTCTTCCTGTTCACTCAGCTTATTTTGATGTGGCTAAATCATTCAGAAGTATACAACATGCTGACACTGTAATAAGCTAAGTGCCTTAAACTTAGAGCCATACATGGTGAGGTACATGGGCAACTGGCTGGAAGATAGAACTCACAGAGTCAAGGTGTTAGATACCCCCTCAGAAAATATGAAGGCAAACAGTAGTATGCCTCAGGGTCAGTACTGAATTTCCTCCTTTTTAGAATTTACTTCTATCTCCAGACTGAAAATCAGGACCTTCAGTTAACTGAATTTACATTAACAAGTAATATGATCATAGGATCATAGGAGGTTACTAGGCTAATCACCCAGGGGCCCTTACAAGCCTAGCCAAGAGTTTATCCCAAAAAGAAACCTCATTCTCTACCTGTTGCCCCTGCCAATGAGGGACACAGGTGGAATCCCTGGGATAAATTAGTGGTTTCCCATCTACTCATTAAGGTTGCGCTTGAAGAGGGAAAGCGAGGTACTCTGTCTGACATGTATGGGAAGTCTATTCCAGAGACAGCGGAGCCTCTGGGAGACAAGCTTGTCTCTACAGCAGGTTTTGTTGATGTTGCATATTAGATTCAGGCCTTTTAAGCAGGTAATGCACAAGGATATGCAGCATCTCTAGTAGGGCAGGGTCCAAGACTGCCTTGTAGACAAGACACATATCACCCCTGAGCAATCTGTATGATACCGAGTAGAATGATAGTGATTTAAGCCTGTCCACATAGGACAGGTGTTGGAGGCCATGGATTCTCTTTGTGAGGTATTTCTGTGGCCTTTCCAGTTGGTGCAGATGTTTGGAGAGGTACATACCAAATGGGGGTGTTATATTCAATTGTTGGTCTAATAAGGGAGGAGTATAGAGAGGTAATAACCTCCTTTTTTCTGGATGCAATCCCTTTACTTATGAGGTGAATCAAGTAAAAGGCTTTTCTGACAACTGCCGCTACATGCCGGTCGAATGTGAGATTGTTATCAACCTGAGTACCCAGGTCTCTCACCACAGGTTGTGTGTTTAGGGGGTTGCCATTGATGTGGCAATCAGTAGGAGCCGTGTTTTTGCAGAATGGTGTGATGATACTTTTTTGCATTTAGCTTGAGGCCATGACTTTGGAACCAGTCATTAGTTGCTGTGAGACCCTCTTGCAGTATGTTAATATCATTTGGGGAGTCAATGACAGCACTCAACTTACAGTCATCCACAAAACTTGGTCAGCCACAGGCCTTTTGTTTTTGCCTGGACCTCTGAGAAGTAGATGCCAAACAGTAGGGGTCCCAGGACAGATCCCTGGGAAACTTCACTAGTGACAGGTCTGCTATCGGACGTGGGTCCTGTCAGTGAGCCAGTTGGCCACCCACCTGATGCGATAGGGATTTAGGCCAAGTTGTGTTAGTTTTTCAATGATGCCTGAGTGGGGATTGTGTCAAAGGCCTTGGCCAAGTCAAGGTAAGCTGCATTTACTGACTTTCCCTCATCCAGGGCCTTGGTGACAGTCTCAAAGAAGTCAACTAGGTTCAATAGGCAAGATCTGCCCTTGATGAATCCTAACTGGGTGGAGATTGCCTATGTCCTTGTTTATGAGTTCCATTATAATATACTCCATGGCTTTACAAATCAGATTTGTCAAGCTAATGGGGCAATAGTTTCCAGGGTCAGTAGTGGCACCACCTGTGTGCAAGGGGATGACAATGGCAGTTCTCCACACTACTGGAATGAAGCCTGTACTTAGGCTGTGGTTGAATAGGGTGCTCAATGGCGAAGCCATTTCTTGCTGGAGATGGTGCAGAATACAGCCTGGGATATTATCTGGTCCCATGGAAGCTGTGTTCTTTGCCTTGGATAGGGTCTTTAACACTTGATCTACAGAGATGTGAGGTGTGGGACAAGTATCAGGGATGTCGAAAGGGCCTTCGAGGGGGACATGGGGGTGAAGTTTACACTGACCCTATCTTCTAGCAAGTTGGCTAAGTCAACAGGATCATTGTAAGTGATACTGTTAAGTACTAATTCGGAACACACCTGGACTTTGCCATGGAGGTTCCTAATGTAACTGAAGAAGGCTTTGTAGTTTACCTTTGTTTCTGAGGCTATTTTCGATTCATAATGGCTTTGGAGGTTTTCACTAGTGATTTAATTTGCTTATTAAGAGTAAGGAGGGAGTTTTTCCAATTTGAAATGTGTTCCTTTTTACCCTTGGACAACAGTTTCTTCCTTTTGTTGTAAAGCCTGTTGATAGAGGATGTCCACCAAATAGGTTTGCATTTCCTTGAGGAGCAGGTTTTAGTTCTGTTGGGTATGGCTGAGTCCATGGAGTTGTACAGGTGCTTGTATACTTCACTGGCATACTGTTCAGCATAGTTGTCTGTATCCTTTGAGGATGGCGGTGATGTGAAGCTAAATATATCTTCCCTTAGCAGGTTGTAGTCAGCTTTTCAGAAGTTATTTTAGCTTGATTACAGCTGGGGGGGAGGGTTCTGTGGGATAGAAACTTCGAACGAGACAATCTGATGTTCTGATGTCATCAGGGAAGAATATACTATGGGAATGGTGCAGAGGTCACCCAAGTTGGTGACAACCAAGTCCAGAATGTTATCTCCCCTTGTGGGGGATGAGATGAGCTAGTCTAATGTGTTAGAATTGATGAAGTCAAGGAATTGTTGAGTGAGTGCATTAGTGCAAGAATAGTTCACCCAGTCTATGGTGGGGTAGTTGAAGTCACAAAGGATTAGGGTGTTAGGGGGTACCTTGATGGAGTCAAGTAGATCTAGGTAAGAGGAGTGGGTGTAATGAGTCATGGAAGGGGGTCTATAGCTGGCTATAACTTGAATGGGTGTCTTGCCAACTGTCAGTTGCACCTGGAGTAATTCCTATGCCTCATGCTGGCAAACCAGTCTGGCGGTGTGCCTGTCCTTAATGAAAATAGAGTCTCCACCATCCTTAGTCTTCCTGACCTCATTTTGGGTTCGGAATATGTGGAATGAGGTGTAGCCTGGTAAGGCAGGGGTGCTATCTGCAGCCCTGAAAAAAGTTTCCATGACCGCACAGACAGTGGCATCTTCCAGTGCAAGGAGAGCCTCCAGTGAGTGCATTTTCAGGTTAAGGCTCCTTGCCTTAAGCAGCATGACCTTCAATTTGCTTTTTGACAGATCTTTTATGTTGGAAGATTTGTCTTTGGGACATTGCCTAAAAAAGGCACAATGGGGGAGGTGAGAGCCTTGGCCAGGATCTGGAATCTCATTGGTGACAGGTGGACGCCATCTCTGGCAAAGCACTGAAGACTGTTAACCATATCATTCCAGGCAGACAGATACTGGATCCCCTTGGAATGACATGAAAAACAGCCAATTGTTGAATCCAATTATTTTTTGTTGGTATTGTGGTAACATTCTTGGTGAAGGTAGTATGCTGCTTCAGACTTGGGTCATACCTGCCTGGGACACATACTCTGAGAGTTCAATCATGTCTTTCTTCATATAGTCCAGGGAGGTACATATCAAGTCATTCACACCAACATGGACAATGACAGAGTCATACTTGTACTTGTTATGGAGAGACTTAAGTGCATATGTAATGTAGCTGATTCTGGCACCAGACAGACAACTGACCATGACCTTCTCCTTGTTGAGCCTGGTGAGGGGGACATCGCTGTGTCTCACAATTAAGTTGCCAATGACTAGTATGTTTGGTTTATTGATATGCCTTGTGGGTTGTGATGGTTTATTGTTTTGCCTTATGGACTGTGTTTATGAGACCCTGGTGTATTGTCTACTGTGTTTGATGTGTTTGGTGTTGTGTGTGGAATGTTTGTGAGTGTGTTTTGGAGGTCTCTGCTGTTTAGATAAGTTTTTATTGAAGACCTCTGCATAGGTGTGTGTGTGTGTGTGTGTGTGTGTGTGTGTGTGTGTGTGTGTGTGTGTGTGTGTGTGTGTGTGTGTGTGTGTGTTGCACTTGGCTATGTGATGTGAGTGGTGTGGTGTTTGTGCTGGCAATCTCCTCTTTGTTAGGAGTACTGACTGTGGTGCAAGAAAGCATGGATTCCAGGTTACTGATTTAAATGCATTTCTCGCAAGTAGAAGAATTATGTAGAAGAATTATGTGCTAGGAGAACAGGGCTGACAGTAAAGATGAGGCAGTTGCTACACTATCTCAGTAGGCCCATGTCAACCAGGCTGGCAGAAGAAACTGATGGGAAGTGTCCATACATAGTGTTCAAATATTTGGGTGGACTTATGGAGAGAGGGTTTTTATAAGACTTTGCCCACAAGAGTGTAGACCAGAAAAACCTTCTTAAATGTAAAGTAACCAGCTTGAAGCACAAGTGCTAAAACCAAAACTAAGATGCTTAGAATAACAGATAAATTTAATCAGGCTACTAACACGCAGTAATTAAATGCAGCAGAATAAAAGCACTTGAACACTTAAAAGCACACGGCAAAAATTAGGTGATAAAGTAGGAATAAAACAATTACACTAAAAGCAGCTGTAATTTTTTTTATTAAGTGGAGAGGGCGGAAACAGAAGATAGTTCAAGATTAAGAAACTAAGGGGGTTGGCTTTCCCAAATGCTCTCTCTGTACTCAGTCGACTGAGCTGATGAGATGGGACAGGGAGGAGTGTCCAAAATCAGAGAAGCAAGGGGGTAGCCCTTCCTAAATGATCTCATTGTACTCAGTTGAGTGAGCAACTGAGATGGGAATAGGAGGAGTGACCAAAAGCTATTTCACAGCAGGGACTGGCAACTCCAAAGCCACCAAGTTTAAGAGTACAACAACACTTGGGTGGGAGGGTGAAAAAAACAAACAATGCAGACAGAATACAGAGGACAGAGGCCAGCATTAAACAATGAAGCAAATATATAAATGCAGTACAGTGCAAATCAAGTGCAAAAAAGAATACTTATCAGTTTGGTATATCAGATGGTTATCGAATTCAACACAGCCAGGTAGTTAGCTCTGCTAAAACAGCTCTGCACAATTTCACAGAAATGTAAGTCTTTGTACTAGAAGTGCAAGAGAGAAAATAAACCTCATGCATTTAGATAAACACAGATGTGTTGGTCAATGTACACAAAATGGCATGGTCACATTTAGTAAACAACTCTATATGTCAGTGTATAGTATTGTATAGCTAATGCCCCATTCCAAAAATGATAATGTAATTAGGCATCTTAGAACATGGGTTGATAATTCCTTCTCCTTTGACCACCATGTACCAGCAGTAGGTTTTTCATAGGCATTTGCTGTGTGGTCTATGCCTTGTGTTCTTCCCATTACAGGACTCCAGTCACTGTGACAGTTGTATCTTTGCATGTCAAATGTCTCCACTAATATCAGAACTAGGGATTTAAATCCCCACCAGCATGTAAATTAAATGTGCTGGAGAGGTACATTTATATCCAATGCCTATCTCAACTCTAGTACAAACTTGCCTGTGACACCCCATCTGCCTTCAAATTAAACATGAATAATTGGATAAATACCCATAAATTTACTCCAGGGCTGATATGCTTTGCCGTTCTGGAGAAGAGGAGGTAGAGCTAGATGGTTAGCATTTGTAAGGCATGAATGATATTTTGATTCAGTTGCCTTATATTTCTTATGATCCTGTGATTCTTAACATCACTTTGCCTCATGATCTCTCTGCATCTAGCAGCTCAGGTTCTGTTCCCTTTCTATCCTGATTACTCCCCATCTTATTTCATTTAGTTTGCACAACTGATACACAATGTATAGTACAGTACATCTATATATCCCTAACCATTTATTCATTTATTTAAATTTGTTTACTGGGGTAAAACCCTGATCAAACAGTGGCCAAGTACAGGCTCAGCCTAGGTTACATCATAATGTACAAAATAATATACAATTTACAAATAACAGTTGTTTACATTTATGAGTAAGCACAGATATGCTACCCATTCTTTCACTGCAGTAAAAGCATCCAGTGCCAAGGTCAAAAACGATAGCAATCACAACAGTCTAATAACTCAGCAGGTGACTCTCCATGCACCTGTTATGTATCTAAACTCTGGTATACCATCCCAACATGCCAAAAACAGAACATGAAACTTTCCACCTTCAAAATCTTATTAAAACAACACCTAAATCCCACATGGTTGCACACATATTCAGCTCCTGGATAACTCTATTTTCATTTGTCAGCCAATACCCCCTATCCTTTAGTAACTTCAATCCCCTTCAAAACAGCAAACCTTTCTATCACTCCTCCTCCTCAATTACCTTCTTATCTTTATACCCACTTTACATTTCAATTTATTTCTGACCCTCCCACTTTATCCAACAACTTCAAATACTTTCAACCAGTGTCTTATAACCAAGTTATATGCCCCTAGGATTCTTACCTGCTTTAAACTTTATTCATCAGCAATACACTGCCTCTCTCCCTTCCAGATTTAACAGTTATCTATCTACTGGAAAATGTTTCACAATCCTTACCTCAATTGTATTTATTCCTAATATCTATACTGTTCCCCACCTTATTCGTGTCTTATAAACCATATCTAATATATGCTTGTCACATATTTTGCACATGAACTGTTTGCATAATAAATGTTTTATACTTTGAATTTAATATCATGTATAACGTCACCCAGAAGAAATAGCTGTTTTATCTTTATACATTGTCACTACAGAACAGTTACCTGTTTCTAGCCAGATGTTTTAGTAAAAAAACTATATATGTAATGTACCTTTGTACATAATGTTAGTACTCTTTCATGAGTATCTTATATGTCTCTCCTGGAGATTTTTGCCCTGGACGTTCTGTAAAAAAGGGCCTTAGCCCAGTTGAACTTCTCCGGTCAACAAAGACAAATAAATAATAGTAGAAGAAAAGTAAAATACTCAAACAAGTAGGTTCATAGGTAGTTACTAGATGTGTGGCCTAAGAGACCAGCAAGGAACCTAGATCAATTTTCAAATTTCCCCAGAGCAGTACCAGGTTAACTGACTTTCTTACAGTGACTCAGCAGGCAAATGGAGGCTAAGAAAATCAGGAAGCAGACTGTTTACAGCTCACACTCTTAATATTCTGTGCTAACTACCATAGATTCATACTAAGCTAACTGCCCATGTGCGCCATTTGAAGCTTAGCCATTTATCCCTTGTGAGACTCAAACCCTGCACCTTGTGTTTGTAAGGCAAACAATTTCTACAAGATTTGATTCTGCAGTAAAACCAACCCCCTGGATTCTCAAAAACTTGCACAGAGTGCAAAATCGATGCAGGAGCTCAAGCAGGCAATATGTCTGCCGTGCGATCCAGGAACAGCCTGCAGGGGCATGCACGAGCGCTCCTGCACTAATCTTGCATGGACTAAGCCCTGGTATGCAAATCACCCAATTTGCAGGTGAAATCCATGCAAATAAGGTGAATTTGCAATCCAGGAAGCTTGCAACAGTCTTTGCAAGACTATTGCAATCTGCAGAAATTTACTCGGTTAGTAACTGAGTACATTTCTGCAAAATCCAAAACAGAGCTATGACAGTTCCAAATAAAGGCTGCATATCATGTAGTAAGCATGCCAATGGCCAAGAATAAGGCCATTGGCATTGCAAACAGCAAACATAATTAAAAAATCAACTTTTATTTTTTGTAGTCAATTTCGGCTGTGTAAGCTTAGGTCAGCGGCACGCAAATGGGATCCGGGGGAAAATAATAAAATAAACCTAAAATAAGCATTGTAACTAAAATCAGTATTCTGCCATGCAAGTCAGTGGCAGGTAGAAGACAACCTGGCCAGTGAGTAGTGGTTGCTAAGGGGGGAGGCTCAGTGTGAGACATGTAACTATGCATTAGCAGGCAATCCTAAGCAAATGAGGGGAAGGATAGTGAATCCCAGTTCTCCCCAGTATGTCAGTCAGGTCCCAACAGTGTAAGAGTAGGAATAGCTTGGTGCAAGCCTAGAAGGTAGGTGACATCATGGGAGAGGTGTCAGGCATACTGTAAGTGGATTGGAGCCCTGTGGCTCGGGTTTACTCCTAGATAAGCTAGGGGGTGTGTCTAAATCTGCCTAGCACTCTTTACAAAGCCTAAGCAGGTGTGCGCGCAACACACCGGGTTTTACAGGAAGAAAAAAGAAGTTAAACCAGGAAATAGCAGCACTGTGCACATTTGAGCACTCTGTTTGCACGGCACGCACACGGGCTTAAAAAGGGAGGCAATGTGAAGGGAAAACATCAGTAGGAAGGTAATCAAGGAGAACTAGCTGAGCTGACAGGAGAAATGTATCAGAATCAGCTAATTACACAGGCAGCAGACCATCCCAGTCCAGAACACTACTATAAACTAAGCAAACACCTTCCCCTCTGGTTTTTCTTACACTCTACACCACCGGTGTATACAAGCAGGGAAATTTTAACAAACAAACCTACAAAATAAGAAGGGCTGCAGCAGGCAACTTAGAACAACATGTGCAAGAGGCTGATGGTGGTGAGGATGTGAATGCTGCCAAACAACCCACAGTGAGGAGACGGAGAAGAGTGTACAGACCCAGGGTAACCTATCAGGGGCTACATGAGCTGGAGATAGTGGAGCACTATAGGGTGGACAGAGACCTCCTACAGCAAATTGTTGAGCTGTGCCGTCCACACCTGACACACCAGACTGACCAAGGTGAACCCATCCCAGAGGATACCAAGGTATGTGTAGGCCTAGGTATACTAGCCACAGGTACCTCTCAAAGCACAACTGGGGATATAATGGGGGTCTCACAGGCATCAGCATCCAGAGTATTCCACCAGTTCCTGGATGCCATGTCAGCACATGCTGGTGAGCACGTATATTTCCTCAACAACTGTGAGGTGTTGACCAGCAATATGTGTCTCTTCCACCAAATAGCAGAATACCCTGGGGTAGTGGGTGCTATAGATTGAACGCACATAGGCATCAAAGCACCACCTGGTGAGCAGGGAAGGGCCTACATCAACTGCAGGGTTATCCCCTCCATCAACTGCCAGGTTGTATGTGATGCCCAAGGCATTATAATGAATGTGTGTGCTGGCTGCTCTGGAAGCTATGACAATTCCCACATATGGCATTTGATGCATCTATACCAGAGATTTGCCAATGGGGACATCCCCTACGGTCACCTAGTGGGGGATGCTGGGTACACACACATATCATTGCTGGTGTCTTCCTGTATCCTGACAGAGCACTCTTCAAACTATCTGGAGATATACAGAGCTAAGTATATTTTTCTGACACTTCAGAGTTGTGTACTGTTAATTGTTGTTTGACTAATTTTATGTCATTGCTGGCTGACTTCAGAGTTGTGCACTGTTATTTTTGCTTCACTGTATAGTTTTTCACATCTCTGCTGAAGGTGTTGGTTTTCCCCTATCCACCCTCCCTATTCCTGTCTTGTTGTTTAACTTTGGAGGGTTTTGCAGTTGCCCACCCCCACTGTAGATTTGATCTGGGACACTCCCCCCTGTCCCATCTTTCTACCTCATTCTACCTAATAGACTCCTTCTGCACTTCTTTTTAGTCATTTTTAATTTAATTGCATTTTTTTAAACTGTTTGGTCTAACATTGCTACATATTTGAATTGTTTTTACTGCTGTTTTAGCTACATATATATATATATATATATATATATATATATATATATATATATATATATATATATATATATATATATATATATATAAATCTAAGCCTGTTTCCTACCTTTCCTGTAACTAGTGTAGTCCAGTAGTCCAGATTAGATTTGTTGTATCCAGGACTGTATGTAAGCTTCTGAGCACCCCCAAGCTTTCTGTGTTGGAGGGAAGCCTTCTAGCTTATCAGTGGGAGTGGTAAGCACTAGGTAACCTATCTACCACATAAGGAGTGGTTCTGGCCCAGAAATTGTAGTTATTGGCCGTTTGGGCAGTTTTTCCATCTCTCTCAACTTTCTGATTTAAAAGCCCGCATTTGCACTTGTTTCCTCCCTTTCCTGTAACTAGTTTAGTCCAGATACAGATTCTTAGTTTTAGCACATGAATTTACTTATTCGTGATCAGCACTTGTTCAGAACTTGTTGTAAGCACTAAATAACCTACTAATTACTACAGCACTCAACCTTCCTCATTACCTAGAGGAAAACAGCTTTTGTACTTACGTTCCTCACTTGCTTAGAAAAAAACAGCTCTTGTACTCACTTTCCTCACTTATCTAGAGGAAAATATTTTTTTATTCAGACATGCCCAAGGGTCAGCTCCCAGTGTTCTCTCCTGTCTATCTGATGAATCTGGGCATCTTGGGGCAATGTAGAAATTGCCTCATATACACAGAAAACCCTTTCCTCCTACCACCCAACACTACAACCTGTGAGAGATGCACTTATCTAGCCAAACTGGAGGTAAAGCTCTCTCCAACCAAGACTGAACTTGACAGTCAAGAGGAGAATGTAAACACTTGCACCACACCACACTCATCACATAGTCTCACTAAATCAACACCACCAAAATCCACATATAGAAACACAAAAACATTCAGAGGCTCTCAATAATAATCTGCTCAAGCAACAGAGACTTCCAAAGCAGAATCGCAAGCAACCTCCATCTCCCAATACAACCCAAATGACACATAGCCCGCAGACTCAGTGTGCCACTCAACCACAGCCAATAAGGCAAAACAATGTACCCAACACACTAGTGATAGGTGACTCTATAGTCAGGCACACTGATGTCCCACTCACCAGGCTAAACAAGGAGAAGGTTACTGTCAGCTGCTTGTCGGGTGCCAGGATCCGCCACATAACCCACGCACTCAGGTCACTCCACAAGTACAAATATGACTCTATCATTGTCCATGTTGGTGTGAATGACCTGAGATATACCTCCCTGGACTACATGAAAAGAGACATGGAAGAGCTCTCCAATCTTGTAGCCCAGGCAGGTATGACCCTAGCCCTGAGCACCATTCTGCCATCACCCAGAATGATGCCGCAGTACAAGGACAAAATTATTGACTTCAACAATTGGCTAAACTTCTGGTGTCATTCTAAAGGGATCCAGTATCTGTCTGCCTGGGATGACATGGTCAACGGACCACGATGCTTTGCCAGAGATGGCCTGCACCTGTCACCCCTGGGATTCCGGATACTGGCTAAGGTTCTTGCTGCCCCTTTAGTGCCTTTTTTAGGCAAGGTTCAAATGACAAATTCACCACCGTAATAGGAACAGGCAAGCAAAAACTGAGGGTGATGCTACTCAATGCTAGAAGTCTAAATCTCAAAATGCACTCACTCAAGGCACTCCTTAAAATGGAGAACATTGACATCTGTGCAGTGACTGAGACCTGGTTCAAGGCTCCAGAGAGCACTCCTGCACTACCAGGCTATAACTCATACCACACCTTTCTGCCATGTAACCTAGACCAGAACACCAAAGGTGGAGGTGTGTCCATATTCATTAAGGATATTCACACCTCCAGGCTAGTTGCTCAGCATAATGCAGCCGAGATTATCCAAGTGCAACTAACTCTGGGCAAAACTGCAATCCAAACTGTAGCTTGCTACAGATCCCCCACCATGGCCCAGGATTCCCACTCCTCTTTCCGTGATGTATTGGAAAATATTAGGATTCAACCAAACACCCTTATAATGGGTGATTTCAACTATCCCACCATTAACTGGGAAAACTACTCATGTACCAACTCCTTCTCTCAACGCTTTCTGGAATTCATAAACTCCATTGCCGTGGATCAACTTATCCACACCCCCACCAGGGCAACAATATCCTAGATCTAGTCATTACCAACATGGGTGACCAGTGTTCCACACCTGAAGACAATGCCTCATTGGTCCGATCCGTAAGCTAATTACCCTAGATATCCACATCCTGCCCTCACCCCCCCATTAAGGAAACCATGGTAAAAAAATTCTCCAAAGCCAACTTCATGCTTCTTAAGACAGAAGTGGTGAACTTCATGACACCCATGCAAATGGACAATACAGTTACTACTACTGAATCCTACACAATTGCACTTTATAAGCACTTACATGAGTACATGGATTGTGCTATCCCAAACAGAACCAAGACGCTATCCTCCAAAAAAAGGAAGCCAATCTGGTGGTCCCCTGCAATAAACAAACTGTACAACAGAAGGAAGAAACTGTTGCAAAAGAGAGTAAAATCCCATAAATGGAGGAGCTCCTTGGTCAGCCTCAGTAAGAAGCTGCGATCCCTGATAAAATCCTCCAAAGCTAGTTACGAAAACAAAATCACCACTGAATCTAAAGACAACCACAAAACATTCTGTAGCTATGTCAAGAATTTCAATGGCAACACTCAGATCTACTCTAAGTTACAGCACAATGGCACTAAATATATAGACCCAACTGATATTGCCAACATCCTGGCAGATAGCTTCAGTGCTAACTTTACCCCCCTCTCACCCCCTAAAGAGCCCATCTCTATACCGGAAGAATGCAAAGTTCCTGTAATCATGGCTGCACAGGTAAAAATCACACTCTCCAAAGCTAAGAACACAGCATCCATGGGACTAGACAACATCCCAGGCTGCGATCTACATGAACTACAGATCGAACTGGCACCCCACCTAAGTACCATGTTCAATCATAGCCTCACCTCAGGCTTTGTGCCTGCTGAATGGTGCACAGTGATGGTTGTCTGACTCCACAAGGGGGGAGCCACCACAGACCCTGGGAACTACCACCCCATTAGCCTGATGAGCCTGGTCTGCAAGGCCATGGACCGTACCATCATGGAACTTATAAACAAAGACATTGGTAATCTCCAAGCTCTGGACCCCACCCAGTTCAGGTTTGTAAAAGGCAGATCATGTCTCCTAAACCTGATAGACTTCTTTGAAGCAGTCACCAATGCTGTAGACGAGGGTAAGGTGGTTCACACAGCCTATCTAGATCTTGCCAAGTCTTTCAACACCATCCCCTACTCTGGAATTATAGATAAATTCACTAAACTAGGTATAAATCCCTATGTCACAAGGTGGGTTGCCAAATGGCTCACTGACAGAACCTACACTGTCAGAGTAGCCTACTCCAAATCCAACTTCAGACCAGTGACAAGTGGAGTACCACAGGGTTCAGTCCTGGGTCCTCTCCTGTTTGGTATCTACTACTGTGAAGTACAGGCTAACACAGAAGGTCTTTGGCTAATGAAGTTCACAAATGACTGCAAACTAGGAGACATAATCGAAACTCCTAACGATGTGGACATCCTACAAAAGGGCCTCACTGAGACAGATGCCTGGTGTCAAAGCCAAGGCCTCAACCTCAATGCTAAAAAGTGCATTGTCATCCCCTTTGCTAAAAACTCTGTACCTATGAACTACAACATAGGTGGTAGTATACTTAACACTGAAAGTGTGATAAGAGACCTTGGGACACAGGTGGACAGTAGTCTCTCCTTTGATAATCACATTGCCACAGTAGTCAGGAAATCCTTCTATGTGGCACACCTCATCACAAAAGGTTTCTCATCCAGAAAAAAAGAGGTCATTGTTCCCCTCTACTCATCACTCATTAGACCCATTATAGTGTACAATGCCCCTTTTGGTATGTACCTCACAAGACATCTACAACAATTGGAAAGGCCACAGAAATACTTCACAAAGAGGATTACAAACCTCAAACAGATGCCCTATGCAGACCGTCACAAAAAACTCCAGCTTTACTCCGTCGCATATCACCTACTCAGAGGTGATCTCTGCCTAACATACAAAGCTATGTCAAACCCAGAGCTGTTGGACATGCTCCACTTTAAGAAATCCCAATCCATCCGAGCTACATGCTCTCGGGACCTAAACCTTGTCACAACAATAAACAGAACATGCCGGAGGGATAGATTCCTGTCCCAGAGACTTCCCATACTCTGGAATAAATTGCCTATCTATATCAAACAAAGCTCCTCATTAGCACTCTTCAAGAAAAATCTTTATGATTGGATGGGAAATAGGAAATTCACCCCGGGGATCACTTCTGTGGCTCTGCTCGACAGTGACGCAGGAAAATAATTTTCTTGGGTGGCAAAAGCCAGGGTAACTTTTTGGCTGGGCTTGTATAGGCCTCTGGGCCGATAGCCTAGTACATACCTATGAACCTATGAACCGATGAACACTGGAGCCATGGCTGGTGACACCCATCAGAAATGCACACACACCTAAATAAGAACACCATAATGAGGTACACGCACAGGCTAGATATATAATAGAGCATGTGTTTGGGATGCTCAGGTCATGGTTCCGCTGTCTGGACACATCCGGTGGAGCCTTGCAGTATTCACCAGCTACATGTACCCAAATTGTTATAATATGTGCTATGCTACACAATATGATCCTGTGGAAACAACTGCAGCAGGAACAGCATGGGGCAGGGCCACACAGCCCTCCACCAATGCCAAGGCCTGTAAAGGCACAGAGTGACCCAGAGGAGAAACAACCTGAGCCTGCCCCAGTAGGCAGATGGAGGTGTACCCAGTATGCCATGGCTGCGACAAAGAGGCAATGCATAGCACATGCACTGACACAGTAGGGACCCAGGGAATGACACTTCTCTCTGACTTGCACATACAGTAAAAGGGATGCCAAACATGACACTACCTGTGCTCAACCATGTATAGGGAGTGTACTATGTGCATCTGACATAGGCAGCCCTCCAGCACCATCCACAAGTCTGGCACACCCTCAAGGTAAGTCAATCAACCTACCAATTGCCAAATGGAGTAGAATGTGTCATTACCTGTAGCTATGGTATGGATGTGAGCATGCAAGGGAATTGGGTGGCTGAATATTATGGCTGCAGACAGTAGACACCCATAGTGGCACCATGACATCTGTAACACATGCTGGAGTCACCATAGTAGCCAGTACTACACACGGTGACAAAACCTACTGCAGGAAATGTGCTGAGCGACATGTGTGTCCCTATGACCCACACATGCCAGTCAGGAAGGTTCACATACCCAAAAACAGTCTCAGCCAGCAGGACAGGTGTAGACAAACCCAAACAAAGCCTGTGCCATGGCCCCTGAATGATGGCTATGGTTAACCTCCCCCCAGGAATACACAGACAAACCACAGCAGGGCAGGCAGGGGGATGTTAGTTCTGAAGGGTAGGAATTCAGAAAATAATATGTAGGGCAACCCAAGCCACCACTGGTATGCCTCTAGCCAGCATGATAGTTAGCAATACAGAAAGAAATGGAGTACCTGACATACCATTACAGTCATAGCAAATGTGTACAAGTTTCACGTATGCCTCCCACATCCTACATAGTAATGTAATAACAGTCAGGTGTGTGTCCCCAACCCTCTGTAGAAATGTATAAATAGTCAGATGTGCCACCCCATCCCACATAGCAATTCAATGACAGTCAGGTGTGCCCCCCCCAATCCTGTGTAGAAATATAGTAATAGTCAGGTGTGTCCCCCATCCTACATAGTAATGTAATAACAGTCAGGTGTGCCCCCCACTTCTGTGTAGAAATGTTGAAATAGTCAGATGTCCCCACCCCGCTATGCAGAAATGTAGTAAAAGTCAAAGCCAAATGATCAATGGATACCCTGCAGAGACAGCATGTTACCTGTCGGTGTACAACACAAAGGACAGCACTGCAGCACAAACTACCTGGACACAATCCATACATTCAATACAGACGGCCATTCTGGGCATGCTCAAACACTTAAAACACATGAAAGCCATGTCTGCAAACACCAGTGGATCAGACATATCTGGCAGTTGCAGTTGTTAGTGCAGACACTCGTCAGTATGCACCACTCATGCCTTGCACACACAGTGGATAGGAATACAGACATATATGTCAGGACAACACACTATAATAAGCCAAAGGTAGACATACATAGATGTGTGGGAGAGGGTAACTGTGACAAGTAGCCATCCAGGCCTGTCCCACCCAGCACACAGCCAAAGGGCCTCAAACACATGAGGCACAGATGTCACTCACTGCAGATACTAGCCACCAGTATCTGTCAGCATTACAGACTATGTGGTGCAAGTGCCAGCTGTGCAACATGACTGTACAAGGAAGTAGTCATCTAGCAACTGTATACATGTACCTGTGAAATATGACCCCGTGTGTGCCTGCATGTGGCATGTCAACCCCTAGACGAATGGGTTATGGCCCATGCACACACACTGCCCCCCATAGCCCTACTATGACAAGCTGTTGAGGTCATCCAATGTGAAATATACTTTTGGGAGAGTTGTAGCCAAGTAATCTCCATGACAAATCCCCTAACTGCGTACTGCTATAGTGTGATAAACTAGTTAGGTAGGAGTTCTAACCCAAACATGGCAAATGTGTGTGTCTGACTGTGTAGCAAACAATGCTTTTTAGGGTACTCACACTCTCTACAATTTATATACTAAACTTTGGCAAGGCTGCTGATGTCACCCACCTAGAAATACACCTCTGGGAAGGCTGCAGCCCAGTAATCTCTGTAGCACGTCCTGTAACTGTGCACTCCTGTAGTGTGATAAAGTAGTTAGGTATGTGTTCCAATCCCAGACATGGCAAGTGTGTGTGTGTGTGTGTGTGTGTGTGTGTGTGTGTGTGTGTGTGTGTGTGTGTGTGTGTGTGTGTGTGTGTGTGTGTGTGTGTGTGTGTGTGTGTGTGAGTCTGTCTGACTAACCTTTTCTGTGTAGAGAGCAGTGCTCTTTAGGGTACTTACAATTCATGTACTCAGCTTTGGCAAGGCTGCTGATGTCACCCACCTAGAAATACACCTCTGGGAAGATTGTAGCCCAGTAATCTCTGTAGCACTTCCCGTAACTGCGTACTGCTGTAGTGTGATAAAGTAGTTAGGTAGGTGTTCTAATCCCAGACATGGTAAGTGTGTGTGTTTGTCTGACCCTGTCTGTGTAGACAGCAATGCTTTTTAGCGTACTCACACTCCCTACAATTCATATACTCAACTTTGGCGAGTACAACCCCTACCTAACTAATTTATTACACTACAGCAATAGGGCAACCAAAGCCATGACTGGTATGCCTCTAGCTGTTGATGTCACCCACCTAGAAATGCACCTCTAGGAAGGTTGTAATCTCCGTTGCATGTCCTGTAACTGCACACTGCTGTAGTGTGAAAAAGTAGTTCGGTAGGTGCTCTAATCCCAGACATGGCAAGTGTGTGTGTGTGTGTGTGTGTGTGTGTGTGTGTGTGTGTGTGTGTGTGTGTGTGTGTGTGTGTGTGTGTGTGTGTGTGTGTGTGTGTCTGACCCTGTCTGTGTAGAGAGCAATGCTTTTTAGGGTACTCACACTCCTTACAATTCATATACTCAACTTTGGCAAGGCTGCTGATGTCACCCACCTAGAAATACACCTCTGGGAAGGTTGTAGCCCAATAATCTCCATAGCGTGTGCCATAACTGCGTACTGCTGTAGTGTGATTTAGAATTGTGGTAGGGTTCCATCCCCGCCCATGGCAGTCCTGGATGTTTTGTGTGTGTTTTAATGTCTGTGTATGGAGCAATGCATTATAGGCTAGTCACACTCAGTACATTTCAAATAGCCTACTTTGGCAATCCTGCTGATGTCATTCATTGTGAAATGCACCTTTGGGGAAGGAGTTCTCAGTAATCCCCATGGTGCGTCCTATAACAGCTCCATGCTGTAGTGTGAAATAGACCTCTGTCAGGGGTTCTGTACCCACCCATATCAGTTGTGGATGTTTTGTGTGTGTGTCACTGTCTGTGTAGGGAGCAATGTATTTTAGGCTAGTCACACTCACTACAATTCGAATGGCCTACTTTGGCAATCCTGCTGATGTCATCCAATGTGATATACACCTTTGGGGAAGGAGTACTCCAGTAATCTCTGGGGCGCATACTATAACTGCGCAGTGCTGTAATGTAATAAATTAGTTAGGTAGGGGTTGTACTCGCAGACATGACAGGTTTGCGTGTGTGTGTGTGTGTGTGTGTGTGTGTGTGTGTGTGTGTGTGTGTGTGTGTATGTTTGTAACTCATATCCTATGTGGAGGTGGTTGTGGGTGTGTGACACCTGTGGCCAATGTGGAGTGGGTTTTGCATATTTCTTATATGGTGGCCCTACTATATATCACAATGTCCACCGTTCAGGGATAACAGATTTCAAATAGCTGAGAGGCTGGGTTGCAAAGCCATACCCATACATGTGACATCAAGGCCAGGCAATCATAGTTAACAACTCCAGTATTACCCAGACCACACTCTCAACCTATGTCTCATACACACACACATGCCTAGGCAACAGCCAATATGTGGGTAGTACACTGCATATTGGCCACTGATAGTAACTATAGGGTGATAGCTGTGGGCTACTGAGGGCATGGCACCTGTCCATCTGTCCAATATGCATGTACACGCAGACAGAGGACCTTCCTCATGTTCCCCAATGGACACCTGCAACACCTGTGGTGCCATCATATGTGACCCACAAAGTACATACTATGCCTGACAACATGCCCTGTATTGACAGATGCCACTGACACCAGGGAATGCCATTACCATGCTATCAATGTAGGTGCAGGGTAAACCTGCTGCCTATTAACAGTTCCCGCCACAGGTGGGCAAGACTGGCACATCTGATGATAATCTGTGATCACAACATGGGTCAGACACTCCAGGTAGAGTTCCACATGTCACTGTACATGCATGTGGGAGGTGTGCACATCCCAGACACCATCCATGTCATGGACTAAAGAACACATACATGGCAAGCGATGCACAGCATTGGCCACACACAATAGCCACCCAGGTGAATGGATGGGGGATACAATACCCCCCTGTGTGGGCAAATGCAGACACTACAGCCCTGAGCCACAATGCAGACCATTGTCATGTGGCCTGATGCCAAGGTGTACCCATCGCCTAGCCTTGTACAGCCATCTGGCAGAGTTGACTACCACACGCCCATGCAGACATGCACCCATGCATGTCAGTTCTGGCACCCTGTGTATTTGTGTGTGTGTTGTATGGTGCATATGTTCACATCCACACTCCCTACAACCCCCACTGGCATACTGAAGCATGCTGTCTGATGTCAGACACCTCCCCATAACCTTTGCTCATACAACCTCCGTATGACCCATGTGGTGCATGTGATACCTGCACAGTGATGTGTTGTGGCAATCCCACTACTGATGAGTTGTAATCCTAGCCCTGCCAAGTGTGTCAATGTGTGTGCATCCCTGTGAGAGTGTGGCTGTGTTGACGGTGGCACCTGTTCATGCGGACAGGCACGTGTATGTCACCTACTGTATAGCTACCGTATCCCTGTTGCAGATGTCACTCACCATTACATATATGTTCTGAGGGCTCCACAACAGGTAACCCATGTGCCGCACCCAATAACTGCATAGAACTGTAATAGCACAACATAGTCATCAGGGATTTGATACCCTGTGTTGGTAGCTTGGTGACACAAACATGTTTAGGTTTCACTCTCTCATCCCTCCCTGACTTGTCTTTGCCTCTGTCTGCCTTTCCCACTCCCTCTCTGGTGGATGTGTAGACCTACACATGCTTTGCTTAGGCAGCAGCATGTGCATTTTAAGTGATGCTCATGATCAGCTGATGGCCTTTGCATGAATTGCAGACCTGCCCTAGCTGATTGCATGTGGAACAGCTGTAGTAACATTCCCATAGCTAATTGCATGGAAACACACTCCAATATCTAGGAAAATCATGTTGGTGTTGGCCCTTTTCATTCACTGTGAGCAGGAACTAGATCTGTTGTTTGGCAAACAGCATATCAGATGGATTGGGGATTTACGTCTAACAACATACACTGTGGAAACAGGGCAACACACAGGAGGGGGATGTGTCTGACCTGACTACAGACCGTAAGTGCTGCTATACTGCATTTGGAGTAATGTTCGTTTAACAGTGTGTGTGTAGATATGGCTGTCCTACATGTCTCAATACCTACCATGTCAGTTCTATGTTTATGAGGAATCCCCTTCTGCAGGGTCATCTGCAGACTGGGCAGTGTGTTGTGCCTTTGGTTTCATGTGTTAGCCATGGAGCATCTATGAGGATTGCAGTCTGTAGATGGTGAAAGCCTGACAGTTACCGACTACATATCCCTCCTAGGGCATATGTTGCAACAAATCCTGTTACAACAGTAAATGTATGAGGTTATCACAGCAACATGTCAATATTGGCTCTGTGTATGTGCTTCCAGCCACAACTCTGTCAACCTTTGTACATATGTCATGCATGAAGAGGTACATATGTGCTGTACACTATACTTAGAGTCATCATATCTGATAACAAGCCATGGATATATCAGACTGCTACTGTCTACACATGTTATGTACAGTAGGGGTTATATTTGATGACATAACCTGGACATACTGTGGTTGTTTGTACACTACTGATGTCTGTG